>NC_056734.1:889198380-889305880 GCF_019279795.1 Protopterus annectens
TTTTGGGAAAAAAAATTTTTAAAAAGGGGAATTTTTAAAAAAAGGGGGGGGAAAAAAAAACCCTTTTTTAAAAAAAAGGAAAATTTAAAAAAAATGAATGTTTTTAAAAAAAAATTTTCCCCTTTTTTTTTGGTAAAAGGTTTTTTTTTTAAAAAAAAAGGGGGGAAAATGGGGATTTTTAAAAATTTTTTTTTCTTAAAAAAAAAATTTTTTAAGTCAAAAAAATTTTTAATTTTTTAAAAATTTTTAAACCCCTTTTTTCCCCTTTTTTTTAAAAAAAAAGGGGGGTTTTCCCCCAAATTTTTTTTAAAAAAAAAAAATTTTTTTTTTTAAAAAAAAAAATTTTTTTTTTTTTTTTTTTTTTTTACACCTTTTTTTTTTTTTTTTTTAAAAAAACCCAAAAAAATTTTTTTTAAAAATTTTTTTTTAAAAAAATTTTAAAAGGGAATTTTATTTTTTTTTTTTTGGGTTTTTTTTTTTTTTTTTAAATTTTTTTTCCCCCCCGGGGTTTTAATTTTTTTAAAAAAAAAAATTTTTTCCCCTTTTTTTGGAATTTTTTGGGAAAAAAATTTTTTTTTTTTTGGTTTTTGGGGAAAAAATTTTTTCCCCCCGGGGAAAAATTTTTTAAAGGGTTTTTTGTTTTTTTTTTTTTCCCCCCTTTGTTTTTTAAAATTTTTTTAAATTTTGGGGGGAAAAGGGAAAAAATTTTTCTTTTTTTCCCCTTTTTTGGTTGGGGGGAAAAAAATTGTTTTTTTAAAAAGGGGGGGGGGGGGGGGGTTCTTTTTTTTAAAAAAAAGGGGGGGGAAAAATCCCCTTTTTTGGGGTTTTTTTTTTTTTTTGGGGGGTTACCCAAAAAATTTTTTTTTTAAAAAATTTTTTTTTTAAAATTTTTTTTTAAAAAATTTTTTTTTAAAATTTTTTTTTTTAAAAAAAAGAGGGGGGAGTTTTTTTTTTTTTTTGGGGGATTTTTTTTTTTTCCCTTTTTTTTTTTTTTTGGGGGGGCCCCTTTAAAAAAAGGGGGTTTTTTTTTTCCCCCGGGGGTTTTTTCATCCTTTTCCCCCCCTTTTTTTAAAAGGTTTCTTTTTTTTAAAAAAAAAAAGGGGGGAAAAAAAGGGGAAAAAAAAATTTTTTTTTTTAAAAAAAATTTTTTTTGGGGGGGGGGGGAAAAGGGGGGAAATTTGGGGGGTTTTTTTTAAAAAGGGAAGGGGGGGGTTTTGGGGAAATTTTTTTTTTTTTTTTTTGGGGGAAAATTTTTAAAAAATTTTAAAATTTTTTTTTTTTAAAAAAAAAAAAATCTTTTTTAAAAAAAAATTTTTTTTTTTAAAAATTTTTGGTTTTTTTTTTTTTAAAATTTTTTTTTTTTTTTTTAAAAAAAAAAAAGGGTTTTTTTTTCCCCAAAAAATTTTTTCCCCAAAAAGTTTTTTTTTTTAAAAATTTTTTTTTTTTTTAAAAAAAAAAAAAAAAAAAAATTATAAATTTAATATATATATATATAATAATATAATATATATATATATATTTTTTTTTAAAAAAAATATAAAAAAAATATATATATATATAAATATATATATATTATTATATATATAAAAAAAAATTTTTAAAAAAAAAAAATTTTAAAAAAAAAAAAAATTTTTTATATTTTTTTTAAAAAAAAAATTTTTAATATAAAATTTAAATTTTTTTAAAACCCAAAAATTTTTAAAAAAAACAAATTTTAAAAAAAAAATTTAAAAAAAAAAAATTAAAATTAAAAAAAAATTTTTTTAAAAAATTTATTTTATTTTAAAAAAAAAAAAAAAATTTTTTTAAAATTATTTTTTAAATAAAAAAAAAATTTTTAAAAATTTTTTTAAAAAAATTTTTAAATATTAAATTTTTAAAAAACAAATTAAAAAAATTTTTTTTTAAAAAAAAAAAAAACAAAAATTTTTTTTTAAAAAAAATTTTTTAAAAATTAAAAAAATTTTAAAAAAAAAAAAAATTTTTTGGGGTTTAAAATTAAAGGAAAACCTTTAAAAAAAATTTAAAAAAAAAAAATTTTTTTTTAAAAATTTTTTTCCCAAAAAAATTTTTTTTCAAAAAAAAAATTTTTAATTTAAATTTAAAAAAATTTTAAAATTTTTTAAAAAAATTTTTAATAAATTAAAAATCCCTTTAAAAAAATTTTTTAAAAAAAAAAATTTTTTAAAAAAAATTTTTAAAAAAAAATAAAAAAAAAAATTTTTTAAATTATTTAAATTTATTTTTTTTTTTTAAAACAAAAAATTTTTTTATAAAATTTAAAAAAAAAAAAACCCCTTAATTTTTTTAAAATATAAAAATTTAAAAAAATTTTTAAAAAAAAAAAATTTTTTTTCCCCCCCTTTTTAATTTTAATATAAAAAATTTTTTTAAAAAAATATATATATAAAAAATTTTAAAAAAAAATTTTTTTTATTTTTTTTTAAATTTATAAAAATATTTTTTTTAAAAAAAAAATTTTTTTAAAAAAATTTTTTTAAAAAAAATTTTAAATAAAAATAATAAAAATTTTAAAAAAAAAAAAATAAAAAAAAAACAATTTTAAAAAAAAAAATTTTAAATTTTTAAAAAAAAAATTTTTAAAAAAATTTTTTTTAAAAAAAAAAAATTTTTTAAAAATTTAAAAAAAAAAGATGCTGTAAAAGATGTTTTGGATATGTAGAGGGTATTATGGCCAGTGGCATAACTTAATTTAAGACATACTATGTGCTGAGCTTCAGGAAGATGGATCACAGAGCAGTAAACAGAGACTGAGAGCAGTGCTTCCAGAGTAAAGACTTATGTTGCAGCTGTATCAGTGAAAGAATGCAGAAAGAAAAAGATGTGCAGGAAACTGATTGGAGCTGTTGAGAGCTAAAGGAAAAGGCCTGTTATCCAGGTGAAAAAATGTGAAAAGCAAATAAACAGGTACTTTGTTTCAGACAATGTTGTCATGCCCTTAGGATTCATTTTGTCTGGCATTAGGGCATTAATACATACTGGAACTGAACCTGTGAAATAGCTTTTGAGACATCTGCATTAACAGAACAATTTGTTAATCAATGTGAAAGGCGAAGTAACATACCTCCTTAGAAGGACTATCTTTACCAAAATTTAAATGTACCGTTAAAAAGAAAACTGTTGTTACAAGTTAAAACTGAGATAGGAAAAAAAAGAATTAAAATGCTTTTCCTACACTTATCTCAAGATGTGTATTATATTAAGAAAAGTTGTGGATGACAGAAAAACTTGGGCTTGGGGTATAGGCAGTTTAAGTAACTATTAAAACATACCTTAACAAGTTCTAGCATATACCTAATTTGATAATAATAAAGGGGGAAAAGGGAGTGCCAAATACTGGGGGCAGTCAAAAGCACATTTCCTCTTGGGGGTGAATCACATTTAATATAGTATGGAGAGTTTGGACATTCCAAAAAAAATATATATATATAAACCGTACCATATGAAATGTGGAAGTTAAGCCCATTCATGGTTTGATTATTTTTCTTCTTTAACTTGGACAAAGTGAAGAAAATTCGTTTTTATACAAAAAGGATGGAAGTGAATGATGAAAGGATGGTGGTGGGGGGGGGGGGTGAGGGTGAGAATTTTCAAGATAAAAATACATAAAAAATATCCACTAGATGAAGTCCACAAACTAATAAATGAAAAAGGAAACACATATTGACATGGAAAACAGGTTTGGGATATTAGAACAAGAGGCAGAAGATGAGGGAGAAGAAATTATCTATTGGGTTAAGGGTGAGCAGGAGAAAACAATGGCAAAAGATGAAGTAAAAAAACACAAAAAAAGGAAAAGTTAATACAAGTATAGCATCACTTAATGTGAATTGCATAAGATGCATAGATTAAAGGAAAAGGTGGAATTTGGGATGATAGGGAAAAGAAAAGTGTGGACTATACAGTGTGATAATGTTCAGATATCACAGTATTGCTAAAATGAAGGGATTAAAATATTAGATACAAGGATGGTGGTAGCACTGAGAATTTGTGTGGGTCATGTAGGAAAGGGGCAGAAAGCATTTAGAATAGTAGTAATGGTAATAGTACATAATACAGAGCCCCTCACTATCACTCTTCAAGAGGAACCTTGATGAGTGGATGGGTAACAAAGTTCACACCGGGGATCACACCAACAGCACTACTAGATAGGGGCCAAGGGTACTAGCTGCTAGTACAAGGGTCTAGGGAACTACTTAAGGGGCGGTGAATACCGCACAATTTGGCTGGGCTAATATATGCCTTCGGGCAGATAGCCCAGTACCAACCTATGAACCTATAATATACATGTATACAAATGCAAATAACTAAAAAAAATACTTGAAGAAATTCAACATTACCCAGTTTACACTTCTGCTACCCTAGCTTTTAGGGCTATTAATTATCAGACCCATGTGTCTAGGTATGTGTTGGCTCTTCTTAGGCCTCTCAACTTATTTTGATTTTCCAGACTCGGAGGGTAAAACTTCTGCTCTTTCCCTGCTAGGGACTTCCTCTCAAGACTCTTGACATTTTATTAAATGTAGTTATGATGCAGAAGATGCCTCTTCTAGGGCTGCTGTTTTTAGTTCAGTGATGAGAAGGTACTCTTGTCTTAGGCTTCAACCTCTACCAGATATTAAACTAAGCTAATTGATGATCCTCTGGATTCTAAACTTTTGTTTGGGGGAATCCGCTGCTGGTTTTAAGTCCCTTCAGGATAAGGGTAAGGCTTTAAAAGAGCATAAACATGTGTTTGTTTCTCCTGTGCCTAAATTTCAGAGAAACTACCCCGCTAAGCCTGCCTTTGTTCATAGGACACGCCGCCCTTCTACTAAAAGGTAGGAAAATTGGTAAATGGGCTCATCCTGCTAAGGCTTTTCAGTTTTCAGGGACTCCTAAGCTTTCCTTTCCAGACAAACCAGGTGCTGTATGACTCTGCCTCTTCCCAGCCACATTCCTCTTTCTCTCCACCTTTCTTTCTCTTCCAGTTTGGCTTCAGATCACTCAGGATTCTTTGATTCTGTTGATTATTCATCAGGGGTACTTCATGGTGTGGAAATTCCATCTGTCTTTTATGGGTATTCTTCAGTTTCCCCAGATATTATTCAAAAGGTGCATGCATTCCAAAGGAGGAAAGGGTTCTACTCCAGACTGTTTCTAATGCCCAGAAAAGAGGGCATTTGGAGACCTATTCTAGACCTCCCTAACCTAAACACTTTTCCAAAGGTTCCTTACTTGTGGATGTTGTCCCTTCAGATTCTGTTTCCTCTCTTGCTCCCTCAGGGCTATATGGCATCTCTGGATCTCTATATTCTGATCCATCCTTTTATTAGGAAATTTTTGCCTTTCTCTGTTGCTTCCTGGCATTTTTAGTTCTCTACTTTGCCATTTGGCCTTTCTAATGTCCCACTGTTGTCACCAAATGCCTTGATCCTGTGACTGCTTTTTGCAGGCTTCAAGGGATCCAAATTTTTCCTTACTTAGATGACCAGTTAATTCAGGTGTCCCTTTTGCAAAACCTTCGTTTTGCCATTTCCCTTCTTCTGAGCTTGAAGCTCACTATAACTTTCAAAAAGTCTTCCCTGTCTCCTTCTCAGGATCATGTTTTCTGGGTTGCAGGATTCAGACTGTGCCAATGCTTGCATCCCTGCCCCCTCCAAAAGCCTTCACTTTCATTTCTTTCCTTCAAACTCTTCTTCCTCTGGATTCCATTACTGCCAGGGAGTTTCTGAGAGCTCTGGGTCTCATGGCATCCACCATTCTGATGATCCCTCTGGCCAAACTTCCCATGAGAATGTTTCAGTGATTTCTCAAGCCAGTGTGGCTCCAACATGCACATCCTCAAGACTTTGTAGTTCCTCTTCTTTGTTGTCTCAGATAGGAACTTCACTGGTGGATTCAGCAGTTGTCTCGGAATCCAAGAATCCATTTTCATCCCCTCTTTCCTCCCAGGAATTGTTCACAGATGCTTCAGACATGGGATGGGGGTGACATTTGCCTCCCTAAAAGTACAGGTGGTGTGGTTGCTTTGTCAGCAGAAGGAGCACATCAGTGTCAAAGAGATGACAGTGCTTCTGGTGGCTATTCAGGCCTTTCATCCTCTTTTCTGTCCCGTACCTCTCAAGGTGTGGTATATCAACAAACAGGGAGGAATGAGATCTTATCTTCTTTGCCGGTTGGCACTTCTGGTATGGGATCTTGCTGTTAAGTATCAAGTGACTCTTCAGCAAGTTTATATCTCTTCTGGTCAGAACATTGTGGCAGACACTCTGAGCAGGTCCTTAACTTAGTCCCATGAATGGATACTTCACAGATATGTGTTTCTGGATATTATCCACCAGTGGGGTACTCCTCAAGTGGATCTTTTTGCCTCCCCTCTGAACAGATAAGGTCATCTGGTGTGGATGCCCTCTCATTTTCTTGGAAAGGAATGTTTATGCATTCCCTCCCCTTCCTCTCATTCTGAAAGTCCTGTTCAAGGTTCAACAGGATGCTGCCAAAATCTTGCTGGTGACTCCCTTTTAGCCGTGACAGCACTGGTTCCCTCTACTTCTGCATCTTGCCAGGGGCAATCAATACAAGTTACCTCACAAGATGGATCTAATCACACAAGACACGGGATCTCTCATTCATCCCCACCTGTTCATGCTTCAACTAACACTGTGGGCAATAGCATTTTGATTCCTCACAGATGCCTTTTTTCTGAAGATGTGCTGCAAGCCCTACTGAAGGCCATGAAACCTACTACAAAGAAATTCTACTTAGCCAAATGGAAATGGTTTTCTATTTGGTGTCTCTCTCATAACCTGGACCCATTCCTGTGGATTTTCCTTTGGTTCTCTCTTATTTGTATGAGTTGCTCAATGTTGGTTTGGCCTATTCTTCTGTTAAGGTCCACTTATCAGCTATCTCTGCTTGTCTGCCTATCTCTCCTCCTCTATCTTCTAGATTTGAGGTTAAACATTTTTTTAAAGGTGCCCTTGGTATTAGACATCCCAGGAAGCCTCTTCCTTTTCTGTGGGATCTTTGTTTTGAAGAAGTTGACTCAGGGTCCTTTTGAGCTTGCTCTTCAGTTTCCTTGCTACATTGTTCCTGGAAGACTGTTCTTTTGTTAGCTCTTACTTCTGCTAGAAGGGTGTCTGAGTTACAGGCCCTTACATCTTTCCTGAGGACAGGGTGTCCTTGAGCACTAACTCTTCTTTTATGCCTAAGATAGTTAATGAGTTGTCAGTTAATCATTCTATTAATCTGCCTACCTTCTCCTCTCTCCACAAACTGACAATGAGATGGTGCTGCATACGCTGGATGTGCATAGGCAACTTAGGGTTTATTTGGATCAGACTAAGGCTATTAGAAAATATGATCAGTTATTTGTTTCTTTTCATCCTGGATCTTTGGGACTTGCTGTATCCAAGCAAACTATTTCTTCTTGGATTTCTAAGGCTATTTCCTTTTGCTACACTTTTCATGGCAAGAGCCTTCCTTCTTCAGTTGAGGCTCTTTCTACTAGAGCTGTGGCTTAGATACTAATTCTATTCTTCAGGCAGCTACCTGGACTTCTACACTTACTTTTACCAAGCACTACAAGTTGGATGGTATTTCTAGAGCTAGAGAGATAGGTTTTGCTAGTGCCGTTCTTCTTGGCTTTTTAGGGGGCTCTTCTGTGCTTTCCCCATCCCAAGTTTCCTCTTGAGCTTTGGCACTCTGCCATCTGTTAAAAATATTGTACAAGTGAATGTAATGACATAGTACAGTTGTGTAAAATCTTACCATAACTGTAGATGTCCTTGCCTTCACTGCTGCAGTATTCGCTCCATCCCCCTAGTCTTTTGCCTTCTTGAATGTACAGGTTACCTCTTGGGTTTCTTGCACCGAGTTCCTACTAGGCATTCAGTTCTGATTATGGTAGGACTGAACGTCACTTTCATGCCTTACGCTATGCTTCAGCATAACTTTTAAAAGCAACAAGTAGTCTTTGGTAGACTGGCCAGATGCTCAGGCTTCCACGGCAGGGAATCCCATATGTTAAGAATACTGCAGCAGTGAAGGCAAGGACATATGCCATCATGGTAAGATTTTACAAACTGTACTTTCTAGGGCTTAAATTTGGAAGGCAGCAAGTAGCAATAAAGCAATGGAGAGAAGTTCTAAATGAAATATGCAAGTTGAAAGACTGCTGGAGGGTGTTTCAGTTTTCTTTCCAAAAAAGGATATCTATGTTAAATGGATCTAGTTCATATACAGAAACATACAGAAGAATGATAAGTCCAAGAAATATCACTCCCCACAGGACTAACGCTACCTGTGCCAAACTCAGTCCAAGCGCATAAACTAACATAAAAGGCATAGTAGAGATGCAGGCAGTAAACACAGCACTAGCCAAAATTCAGGAAACAAAGCTGAAAAAACTGCTGCTTCATAAACTTTAAAATTCGGATTTATTGTGATACAAACAGGAGACGTGGTAAGCACTATCACCTGGATAGGCTTCTTCAGACCAAAAGAACCCCCCCCCCCGTACACCCTTATATGGCAAAAAAGGCGCCAAAAACAAATGAACCATTAAAGGCACAGTACAACTATCATAGTGCATAACATAAATAAAGTGCTTACTCTAAAATACATTAACCATAGTAAAATAAAAACCTATACCACTCATAAAACATGAATAGAGATGTATAAAAACAAAAAAAACACTGCAAAAATTTATACTAATTGCACAACACTAACAATAAATCCTCTCATAAAAATGCTCTCATAATATATGTAAAAAGCACAGTCATACATATCATTTCAATCTCCTGGACTTCAGGAAAGGTTTCAATGGTACTTTCTCATTCAGTCCAGGAAAAACATCTGCTCTAAGTCTAACAATCCATTTAGATTCAATACTCAGTTCTACCCCTCACACCCCCCCCCCAAAAAAAAAAAAACTAGTGTGTGTAAGATCTAATACTTTAAAACAAAAAAAATGTGTGGAATCATTAGACAAGACATGTTTGGACACAGCATTGACAGTGGAATGAATCCTGATCTGGTAGAGATGTTCCCTTATTCTGTCCCTCAGCCTCCTGTCCGTCTTGCCTATATAAAATGCAGCACAGGCTCCACAGGAGGCTAAATAAACAACATGTGTAGATTCACAATTTGCATGAACTCTAACTTCATGGTTAGTGCCATAAACAGGGTGATAGAAATAGACATCAGTGTCTATGGAGCAACATTAGTTGCAACTACCACAGGGTGCAGTACCAGCAACCCTATCATCTCCACCATCCATAACAGAATAACACAGCAATTTCTTTAAATTTGATCTATTCTTATAGACAAAACCTGGGGCAGCACCCACAATTTCCCCTCACATCCGGGTCCAGTGTGAACACACCCCAGTGTGATCTAATCACATCCTTCAACCTACCTACATCCTTAGTATAATATAAGGGCACTCTGAAACCATGATTTCTACTCCCTGCCAGAACACCCTGGGAGGGACCATCATGGTCCACTCCAGTCTCAGAGAAAAAGGGTGCAGCAGCTTGTTCCCTCAAATTAATGAGGTCTGCCAATCCTCTCTCCATATCAGATGTCTGATATTCCCTGCTCTTAAACCTCTCACATAAATCCCTAACATCTGCCTCAAAACCATCCTAACTGGGATTATACCGTGACGTCCTGTATACCTGACCTCTCACAATATTACCAAAGATGTAACCTGGATGCATACTGCGTCTATGAAGATAGGAATTGCGTTGACATTCCTTTCTATACACTCCTGTGTTCAATAGGCCACTTTCCAATCTCTGAACGTAAACATCCAAAAAGGAAATCCAATTCTCAGAAACCTCATGGGTAAATTTCAGATATTGCGTTAAACCATTAACTCTCTCCAAGAAGAGAGATAAATCTTATTTCGTGCCCTTCCAAAGGAAAAACACATCATCTACAAAATGCCTATAAAACATCATGTTCCTCGAAAAATCACCTATAGCAAACAAGAACTTGGTCTCCCATGCAGCCATAAAGAGGTTGGCATAGCTATTGGCACAAGAAGTGCCCATAGCCATGCCATCCATCTGTAAATAGCACCGAGAGCCAAAACAAAAAATGTTATTCTCTAAAACAACTTCCAAAAACAAAGTTAACAGATCCACTGCATCACTATCTAATCCAGATTTGCCCTTCAAGTAATCAGACATCAACTGCACCCCATGTCTGTTTGGTATCACAGTGAATAGGGACTGAACATCCATCATGACTAAGTAATATGGGAGATCAACAGGGACAGATTTCACAGACTCATATAAATCCAACAGGAACGGTTTCGTGTCCCTTAAAATATAAACATTTGCGTCAACCACTGGGTGCAGGAACCTCTTCACATACAATGAAAATGGTTCCGTGATCCACCTCCTGCCCACAACAATGGGCCTCATAGGTGGACACACACTGTCCTTATGGATCTTAGGAAGACCCTGTATCACTGGCAAGAGGGGATCACCAAACAACAAATATTCATACAACTCATTTGTAATGACATTTGTCTTTATCAAATCATCCAAAACCATCTGTATTCTATGGACGTGTATATCCACCATCTTATGTTCCACCAAACTGTAAAACCTTTGGTCTGATAACATAGACCTCATTGCCTCATCATAGAACTTGCCTCATCATAGAACTCAGAATCCATAACTACCAGGGCACCCCCCCCCCCCCTTGTCAGCAGGTCTAATAAGGGAGGGATCACTCCTCAGGTGTTGTAGGGCTCTCCTCTGTGCAAAAGTTAAATTGCCCTTTCGTTTACTAGACTTAACCACTCTCTTTTCCATGTCATACAGATCATTCTCAACAAGTTTACTGAAGGCAGCTACTAGCGGTTGGTACCATTGGCATGTACACACTAGGCTTCTTAAACTATTCCCCATCTAGCACCTGCATTGTATCCTTAAACTCCAATCTAAGGCACAGATTCCTAATAGATAACAAACGGTACTAGGGTATCAACTTAATTACCGTCACAACTAGGTATAAAAGTCAATCCCTTTGATAGTACCCCTAACTCATCTGACGTGAGTGGGCAGGAGGAAATGTTATGCACTAACGTCTCCCATTTTTCTCCCACATTTTCTTGAGGTTTTGATTTACCTGAGCATCTGCTGACAACTTCCTCTTTGTCCTGCCCCTGCTCATGGATCTCGATCTCCCCCTCCCCTGTGAACGACATTGATGGGGAAAGGGCGATTGACAATCGCAGTGCCAACATTGTCAAGACTAAAACTATGAGCAGCATGCATAGTATGATGCAAATCCTTCCTCCTAACCACAGGTTTCAGATTCAGATTTATTTGAGCCACACACCCCAACAGGTCAGTACTAATGACAGATTGGCCCTCTGGGGGGGCAGCAGTAGAACCCACCCCCACCACAGTCAAACCCTTGAGCTCCGACTCAGCAGATACAACTGCATTAGAAAAAGCCCTATCAAGGACATTCGAACCCTGGGGCGCATTACTCATACTCGCTTTATTTATGTTATGCACTATGATAGTTGCACTGTGCCTTTAATGGTTCAGTTGTTTTTAGTGCCTTTTTTGCCATATAAGGGTGTACAAGGGGGGGGGTTACTTTGGTCTGAAGAAGCCTATCCAGGTGAAAGCGCTTACCACGTCTCCTGTTTGCATCACAATAAATCCGAATTTTAAAGTTTATGAAGCAGCAGTTTTTTTAGCTTTGTTTCGTGCATTTTGGTTAGTGCTGTGTTTACTGCCTGCATCGCTACTGTGCTTTTTATGTTAGTTTATACAGAAGAATGAAATTCAAAAGCTCGAGACTGTAACATTGAAACTTCATAATAAGGAAAGCCACAAACAATGAACTACGGAACATCAAACATCTACACAGCACTACAGAGCAAAAGTACAATCTAAATTTGTTTCAGGGGCCAAGCCCTCCTTCACCCCCCACACACACACACTGCCCCTGCACATTACATGTACCAACATGGGAGATCAAAATACAGTTGGGAATGAGCAAACCCCCAAACCTAGCTGTACCATGATCTTAAAACAATAACGCACCTGCCCATTCGATATTCTGCAGTTCGTTGTATTTAGCTTTCATTATTATGGAGTTTTGGCATTCCAGTATCAATCTTTGGAAGTTCAATCTTCTGTACTTTTGAGATTATGAGGGTAATCTATATTAAACACATATGTTGTAGGAAAGCTATCATATTTATATGGTATGTATATGCTTCCAAGCTGTATGTAAACTAAATTATTGGGTGTGTGTGATATACAGAGGATATAAAAAGTGTACACGCCCCTGTTAAAATGCCAAGTTTTTGTGATATAAAAAAAATGAGACCACAATAAATAATTTCAAAACTTTTCCCATCTTTAATGTGACCGATAACCTATACAATTCAATCGAAAAAACAAACAAATATGTTAGGGGAAACTATAAAAAATAAATAAGGACAGTAAGCTGGTTGCATAAATGTGCACCCCCTTAGACTAATACTTTGTTGAATCACTCTTTGATTTAATTACAGCATTCAGTTTTCTTGGGTAATTGTCTATCAGCATGGAACATCTTGACTTGGCAATATTTGCTCACTCTTCCTTGCAAAAGCACTCCAAATCTGTCAGATTGCGAGGGCATCTCTTGTGCACAGCCTCTTCAGGTCACCCCACAGATTATCTATTGGATTTAGGTCTGGGCTCTGGCTGGGCCATTCCAAAACTTTAATTTTCTTCTGGTGAAGTGATTCTTTTGTTGATTTGGATGTATGCTTGGGGTCGTTGTCATGTTAAAAGGAGGCCTGGCAGACCCACATGCTGGAGTAGTCTTATCCACTGGAATGGTGTCAGAAATATCCTGGGATACGGTCTCAGAGGGGAGAACAGGAACCGGCACCGAGCTGGCCTCTGGTACCGAAGTAACCAGTGAAGCGGTGTTGTTGGTCTGTAGCGGTGGCGAAACCGGCTCAGAAGAGACCGAGACACTCGCAGTAGGCATAAGCGTGGTGTCGGCCGAGACCGCGGACCGCGGGTGTCGGTCCTTATCCTTCTGTTTTTTAGGTAAATATGCTGTCGGAAGCTCCGACGGCATGATATAACAGAAATCTTCCCCAAAATAATCCTGTGCAAACTCTGACCGACGCCTAAGAGTGCGTTTATTGAAAGAGGCACAAGCTGCACAGGCCGAGACATTGTGTTCTGGGCCTAGGCAGGGTAAGCAGTAAGAGTGGAAATCCTTATGAGGTATTTGTTTCCCACAAGTTAAACAATTATTAACTTTTTCGCTTTTATCTGACATCGGCTGAGGCAAGAAAATGTCCCCAATGGGGTACTTAGCTTTTTTGAAGACTTCAGTAGCTGAAAACACAGGAGCTGGTCGACCGGCACTTGCGAACTGCTTCTGCTTCGGGCGCCACGCGGCAAGAAAGACTGAAGAAGATGGCGTCGGCTGACGTTTTTATACCCCAGGCGCTCTGACATCGGGGAAAGGGCGACATCAGCCGACGCCGGACCCAGACTTTGGAATCCGGTCGACCGAAGGGCTGCCTGAGGCAGGACAACCCATATGTCAGGACTGCAGTTGCATCCTTGAAGGACATCTTTAATTTTCTTCTGGTGAAGTGATTCTTTTGTTGATTTGGATGTATGCTTGGGGTCGTTGTCATGTTGAAAGGTGAAATTCCTCTTCATCTTCAACTTTCTAGCAGACACCTGAAGGTTTTGAGCCAAAGGGGACTGGTATTTGGAACTGTTCATAATTCCCTCCATCTTGACTAAAGCCGCAGTTCCAGCTGAAGAAAACCAACCCCAAAGCATGATACTGCCACCACCATGCTTCACTGTAGGTGTGGTGTTCTTTTGGTTATGTGAAGTGTTGTTTTTGCACCAAATGTACCTTTTGGAATTATGGCCAAAAAGTTCAACCTTGGTCTCAGACTTTAACACATTGTCCCACATGCTTTTGGGAGACTTGATATACTGTTTTGCAAAAATTAGCCAGGCTTGGATGTTTTTCTGTGTAAGAAAAGCCTTCCGTCTTGCACCCCCTACCCCATAGTCCAGACATATGGAGAATAAGAAATAACCAGGGAATTGTTATGGCTAGGCTTGTATAGGCCCTAGGGCCGATACCCTAGTACCAACCTATGAACCTAATATATATATTTATTTAAACGTGGAATAAGGTTAAATCTAGTCACAAGAGGGAGAGTATATAATGTAAAAGAAAAGGGGGGCTCCAATGTAATAAATCCAGTTGTTTTCTTTGAGTCAATAAATTTGTTTTGGCTGTTGAAAAAATATCTGAAAGAAGGCAATAATAAGAAATGTTTAATTTGAAAAATATAAAGGTATGTGAAGGAGTGGGAGCAAGAAAAGCAAAAGAGAAACAAATGGTTTGTATGAGAATAAATATAAAAAGTAAAATAAAGACACTGAAAATTGATATAAATGAAGCAGACATGGAAAGGAAAGGAATTAATGGTATAAAAAATAAAGTGAACTGTTATATTGATCCGTGGGAAAAAAATGGGGGTGAATACAGGAAAGAAATAAGAAAAAGGCAGGAAAGCTTTAAATCTTATTTTGCAGCAAGTGGTTTTCTGTGACATTACTATTAGACAAACTGCCAGTGAAAAGTAACATGAAATATTAAATGATAAAACAAAGAATTTCTAATAGCCATAATACCGCAGAGATGTCACAACATTGTTATCTGGATTGTAAGAGAAATTAAATATCATTTAATAATGTCTAGAAACCTTATGGCTTTGGAAGTATTTAAAAGCACACTGATACGGAACATGGTACTGCATGGGAAATATAAGGTTGGGAGTGAAAAAGAAACTGAAAATGGGGTAACATTTTATTCATTGCTATTTGGTGTTTTTGGATAAGAGGATGTGAAGAATTGCTATACAACAAAAGAAAACATGTTGATGAAGTAATATGTGATATAAAGAAATGGTTATGATAGAAAGCATGGGAGGATAAAATAGGTTTTATGTGTAAAGTGTTCTATTGCAAAAGTATGACAAAGTGTAAATATAATGAATGTGTAAATAATGAAAGAAAGATGGAAAAGTGTCAATAAAGCAACCCCTACTCTTTTCAATAGGTGCCTTGGCATCTTTTACATCCAGCTGAGCTACCACTACCTAAAGTACATAAGACCTAGGTTTTGTCATCTCATCTGAAGGATAACACACTCAGGAGTGCAGCACACCAAAGGCAAGTGTCTTACCTGTTGTGCACTGATACTGTATAACTGTATACACCTGATCCTTGGTATTACAACAATCTTGTACTAGCAACACTGACCAGCTGACCCAGCAACCAAACAGATTCAACAGAACAGCTGCTGACTGTACACTTTTTAAACATCTTGGAGGAACTCATCAATATATAATGTAACATATGATAATAATAATTTTAAATATCTAATAGTCGATAAGGTAAGGGATGGCAATGTCGAATTGCTCAACTTGGCTTACTTAGAATAGCTCATTTAAGCAAAAGCTGGAAGTAAGACTGATCAGCCTGCCAAACATGAACTAAAGATTGGTACACTAAATATACAGGTTCACTGACAGGACATGGTTTGAACGTGGATGATATGATAGTAATGATGAGGTTGGAGATCCTGTGTATCCAGGAGACAAGGTGGAAGAGCAGTGCAGCAATGGAAATTGGCAAGGGATTCACATTCCTTTACTTGGGGGCAGGGGAACATACTACAAATGGTGTGGAAATGTGAGTAGGGAAAGTGATTGTGAAGGATGTTAGCAGAATTAGTCATGGACTGATGGCAAACAGACCTCAATGTAAGTATAGGACAGTTTTCATGATGGCATGGAAAAGAGTGCATTCAAATAGCAGTTGCAGGACAACCTTAGTTTGTGCTGATAATGGGAAACCTGAATGCTCAATTCAGGACAGGGAGAACAGGATATTATGGCTTACAGGATCCATATCAGCTGGGAAACAGCAATAAAGGACAGACCATTTTAGACTTCTGTCTATCAAATGGCTTGATGGTGGCAAGCATATGGTTCATCAAGAAAGGCAGTCACATGATCACATACAAGAGTAGTTGACATGCAATTCAAGTAGGCTTCTTACTAGTAAGGAAAAGTCATCACCAGTGAAACAGTCAGCCCATAGCATAAACAACTGGAGGCCACAATCAGCTGTAAGTAATGGTCGGAGAAGGCTCCATGATCAACAGAGATTAGGCAGAAGACCTAGAAGCTGACTGTAATGAAAGCACAAGAGGTCAAGGAATACTCCATCCTCTAACACTTCATGGAGAGGCGGTACAAGGGTAAGTCAAGGAAGAATGGCAGCACCTCAAAACAGCATGTGAGAAGACTATAGAACAGATATGCAACTAAACCAGGTAAGAAAATAAGGTATATTAGGAAAGCTGGTAGCAGAATACAGCAGTTAAGGAAGTTATCAAAAGAATGAAGAGCGCAGGAAAAAACACAGAAAAGATGGACCAGGCTAAGGAGGAGTACTTGGTTGGCTAAAGGGGATAAGACAACATTCCGTATTGCAAAGAACAAGGCATCACAATCTACTCTCAGTTTCTAGAAAGTGGTTCAGTGCATGACACAGAGAGACCTTATCTGGTTGTAAGGCAAAGACAATGATAAATAAAATAGTCATCAGGCATTACAGGACATCAAATGCAGATGGAAGGAATATTTCCAACAGCGTCTGAATGAATAAAACTACAGAGAAGCCGCACTGCCCCATAAACAGCCCACAATGAAAGAGAAAGAAAAGACTGTAGAAGAACACCACAACTAAGGGAAATGAAGTCAGAAAAAACAGCAGGCTCACAAAAGAATCACAGCAGATATGATTACGATGTTGGGAAATTTAAGGGAGAAATTGCTGCAAAGGGTACTTCATTATGGTATGGAGAGAAAGGCATATTCCAGATGACTGAATAATAAGCATTATATTAGAAGTATACAAAAAGAAAGGGGACATTCACAATTGTTGCAGTACAGAGTGCTTCATGAAAGAATACAAAAAGAGTAGTAGAAATCAAAATAAGAAATGAGTAGAGAAGAAACTGGAGATGAGGACCAAGTCCAAATGAGCATATGACAATTTCCCAAGAAAGCTGATTTTGGAGGTCCTACAATGATTTAAAGTCATGGAAAAATTGCTAGAAATAGGGCAGACTACATACAAGAACAGAATGACACCAAGTACAAACAGTGCTCAAACTCGCACTGCTTTTCAAAGCAGTGATGGACTACATTAACAAACAGGTCAGAGAGGACAGATCAACACAGCTGCTGCTGCATGAAGGTGATGCAGCATAAAAGCAGGACTTTGAAAAGGAACTTCAGCAAAAATAGGGGAATGGAATGGAATGCAAAGTCTAAGGCACATGAGATGAAACTGAGGACAGACAAGACAGTTGTGGCAGCAAATGGGGGAAATGGGAAGAAGCTAAAAATGAAATGCAAGGGAAAACAGTGGAACAAGTTAACACCTTCATGCATCTGGAAGGAATGGTTTAGGAATGCAGAAGTCTGAAAAAGGAGGTCAAAGCACCCCAGCAACATGTATAAAAAAAGGGGAAAAGAAATGATGATTTTACACTTATAAACACATAAGTCCAGACACACACACACACACACACACACACACACACACACACACACACACACACACACACACACACACACACACACACACACACTCCTGAATATTGTGTCACTCCATGCAGTTGAACATCTGTAATGAAAGCTGGCATTACTTTGTGAGAGGTTGTGATACAGCAGTTTGTGCATAACATGTTTTTCTTCTAAAAACCACTGTGCACAACTGTCTTTTTGTGGGATGACGTAGAAGCATAGTCTGCCTGAGCAGTTTGCTCAGGCAAATGGAGACTGACGGAATCAAACCTAGGACTACAGGATTAAATCTATTAGCAGTTAATAGATGCAGTCCTTTCAGTATATTGACACTTTTGATATTATATACCGTTTTCATCACATTTGTTTTGTGCAGCTTTTTTATTTATTTATTAGTAGTGGCTTTCATTAGGTATTAAGTAACCTTTACTTTACACCTAGCATTGAAACCCACATTAACTATGTATATTTAACCTGCATTGTTTGTGTGTATTACTTGTCTGTGTTTGAGATCCTGACCTCCTCCTCTAAAACAGTTTCATAGTACAGTCCTTTAGCCAAATGTTAAATCATCCTTCCTGACCCGCCAAGAAATACTGGTTGCTTAAATCTGCCTGCAGCGGTGCTCATCGTAACACCGTTTCTCACTAAATGTTCTTGTCCACTGTACTTAATTCTCCCTCATCTTTCACAGACATTACATAAATAACTATTTAAAAAAGTATGCTCTTATAACTGCAAAATAACTCTTTCCTATTTTACTTCACTTTTGCATGAGTTTTGCCATGGTAAGTTTTAAGCACTGAAGTTCAACCTGACTGCTTGTAAACTACATGTCTGTAACAAAAGAAGAAACCAGATACTAAAGCCTGTTCAAGATTACATCTACAATAAATATTTCAGCAGTCCATCTGAATGCAGCCCAGCTGGTAATGCACATTAAAGCAGTAACAGTGCAATTAAGGACATTCATTAATTTCCATGCCATGTAATCCATTTTTTATCTAGTAAATAAACAGAAATTCAAATCAGGATGTGGAAAATAAGCATGTTTCAAAGAAAGGCTGCACCTTTAACTGTGCTTAAAAGAAGTTAACAATGGCAGTGTATCCACAGGAAAACATAATCACATCAGATGACTTCAAATTACTTTTCTTTTATCCAACAACACACCTCAGGTTTCTGCTGCACATTCAGAGGGGTCCACTTTCAGTTTTTCACCTGTCACCTGCCTCTTCTAGATGGAAGTATCACAACCTAATACTGACCTTGTAATTTGCTGCTCAAGCTCTGGCAAGTTCCCTTCTTTAAATAGCTTCTGTACTAGTTTCAAAAGGCAAGAGGTGGGGAAAATAAAACACCACGGAATGTGCTAAGCACAATAGGAAAAATGCTGAATAAAATTTGGAAAGTGCAAGAGACTTACAGTTTTTATTTAGAATTGCAATCCAATGTCTCCTAATAAAGGCCAAACACTGCTCTGTGTAAAACTATAATAAAGTAAAGCATAATACAGATTAGCTTCAGACTATAGGTCTTACACTGTGCTGAAACATACCTGCACAAGGGGTCGCTTGCTTAATATGACAGGTAACTTCAGAAAGCGTGGCACACAAGTTTGACACCCTAGTGACCAACACTAATGTGCAATTCCAGGATTATGCTGTCAAGTATCAAGACTGAGATATCCTAAGGTTTTCACTTTTCCCAGTGCTACACCAGTCTCAGAGTGAATATGTACAGTATCATGGTGGGTGGGTGTGTGCGCAGACCCACATTAGGAAAGAAAAATATTTTTTAAAAATATTTAGGACTTGAAAAAGGTCAACTATTGTACTTGTTTGTGATCTTACTTGTGACCATTTACCAAACAAGTTGCACTCTAGGTCATGGAGTCCTTAAAAATAAATCAGCATAATCACTGGGGTCAAAGCAAAAGAGTGGATGGAAAATAGATGGATACGTTGGGATGAGGCCACCAGTGCCAGAAGCATTAGTCATGGACTCTGCAGTAAGAAATTGTGTAATTCTTCTTTTATTTTTCACATTTAGAACTAGATGTCGTTGCTACAATGTGTCTCAATATCTAGTAGGATGAGAGCTAAATATCGGCCAACATTTTGCACTTTTCTAACAGTAAAAACAATATGCTTATTACCCATAACTGTGACATACCAACAAATGCCTAGAGTCTGCTTGCAAGCATAAATCACCATCACAGGAACAAGCATCCACTATTCAACAATACTTATGTCATCTGTCTCTCTACAGTCATGGCTGTGTGCTGATATCATTAATAAAATATGCACAATGGATCAGATACATGTTATGCATACTCACCTTCAATTGACTTAACAGTCAGACATAAATAACATCATTCCTCTCCCAGAAGTCGACAGCAGGTCAATGAAGAACTCATCCAGCTCTTGCACTGATATCATTTTGTCACTAAAGACATTTGTCAGAGCCTAGGCTAGTAGTGATGCGGCAGAAATCCCAACTTTGTATCAATGGGCCGAAAAGCAACAAAGATAGTACAGTTGTGCAAGAGCTTACCATAACAGTAGATGCCCTGCTGATCATTGCTACAGTATTCATAACAGGCTGACATCCCACTGGGGTACCAAAGCTTTACCTTCCGAGGATTTACTTGCAGATGATGACCTCAGCTCATAAACATACATGCGAGAGCCATATGATGATTTTAGCTCATTGGCACCAATCTCCAAGCCAGCAGGGGCCTGAAGAAAACTGAGGAAGAAGACTGACTAGCTGGGATGGGCTTAGTTTCAAAGAGAAAGCAAGTCGTCCCCCCAAAGAAGAGATGTAATATCCTGGAGTAATGTGCGTGTGTCTGTATGTTTAAGGAATAGTACATGTGCCAAAAGGCATAGGAAGTGTGGCAGCCTTGAGACCCTGAGCCCAGAGGACTTTCTGTCCAAGCAATGATCCTCACTGGAAAGCATTAAGAACTCAGTGGCTAGGAAGATAACCTTCTCCAGAAAAAAAGGAGCATGCATGGCAGAAGTGTCCAGCCCACGTGCCAGAAAGGTCAGTAGCTGGGTGGGATTTAGGTGGGATTTTTTTGTAACCGATGGTGAACCCCAGCAGGGTTAAGAGTCACACACTGTAATGAAGATGCTTGAGGAGAGTTTCCCTGGATAAAGCCTGGAGCAGTAGGTCATCCAGGTAAGGGAAGATTTGTTTGCCCTGGGTGTGGCAGAAAGTCATCATGGGGCCAGATACTTTGTGAAAATGCTTGGAGCTGTAGAAAGACCAAAGGGTAAAGCAGTAAACTGAAAATCTGACAATCCAGTAAAGAATATCAGAAAGTTTCTGCAGGAAGGATGGATGAGAATATGCAGACAAACATACTTTAGGTCTAAGGATACCAGGAAAGCCTGATGAAACAAGAAAGATAGAAGAGTTTGTAATGAGAGCATTTTGAAAGAGGGAACTCTCAGAAAGGCATGTGTTTAGCTGGGAGAGGTCCAGAATAGGTCTTCATTGACCTTTCTTTCCTTGGGACAAGAAAAATTCTTGATTAAAACCCTTTTCCAAGAAAGGTTGCAAGGACGACTTCTATGTTTCCTTGAGCAAGTAAGTCCCGTAGGGTAGGGTTTAGCAGGTGTATCTGGTTGGGAGAATGAGGGTGCATTCCCCCGGGAGATTGGCTGCTTTCCCAAAACATAGCATAACCCTCTTTGCTAATGGTTAAAACCCATTTGTCCAAGGTTTATGGCTTCCCAGAATGAAAAGGAAAGGGAGTCTTTTTAAGAGGGGAATGGAGTGGGTTGGGTTTTGGCAGGTGGGATATAGTCACAGTGGCCTACTACCAAAGTGAGGCCTCCCAGGAGGAGTATACCTGGGAGTTTTCTCTGGGAATCTTTTTTTCTTTACCTATACGGTGTTCTGGGATCTCTCTTGGCAAAGAAGGCAGATTTAGTTTTACAAATGCTATGGTACCTGGGCACTGAAGAAATAAGAATCTGACAGCAGTCTTTCATTGTCTTGCCCTGTTCCTACACTGTCTTGAAAAGACTGGCATCTTGTGAGCCAAACTAAAGGTTGTTATCCAATGGGGGATGTAGATTTTTTTTTAATTGAAATCTTCTGGAATATGTTGTCCTCATAGGCAGGCATACCACCTGATCACTAAGCCAGTAGCAGCCACCCTGGAAGAGGCATCTACAACATCACTGCTGCATTTTATACAGTGTGGAGTTATTTGTGAAGCTTGGGCCACTTCAAAATGCATATGATGTTTTGATTTAGGTGTCTGGGGCTCATTGATGATCCTACTTAGGGACTGTAGCACAGAGAGTAAGTATTTTGTCATCTGAGTCTGGTAGTTAATGACTCTGAAAGTTAAAGTGGATAAATTATACACTTTCTTACCCCACTTGTCCATTGCTCGACTGTCCATGTCAATGGAGAGAACATTAGTGCCAGGGAGTAGCTTGGAAGGTTTGTCCAAGGTCAGGGATACTGCAGCTGGGTCCACCTTCTGTTTTATGTAGAGGCACTTTAGTTCATCAGGAACTTTGAAGAACCTTTCTGGCTTTTTTGGAACAGGAGTTTGAGAATTAGGTGTAAACAAAAATGGATTGAAAGTCATCAAAGTATCTATCTAGCACTGGGGGAACTGGAGGAAGAGCAAGAATGCCCATCTCTAATAAGTTGTATCTCTTACACCTCAGACACCTGTCTGGATTGCCATTCAAAATGCTTCATCGTGTTTTGTAAGGTTTCTCCAAATGAGGCCTCTTCCAAGGAGGAATCCAGAGACAGCGAGTCTCCCTCATCTAAGGATATCTGTTTAGGACAGTGAAAAGTACAGTTTTGTACCTACCATAAATGTAGATGTTCGAGTGCTAATACAGCTGCAGTCATAACAGATGGGTTATCCTGCCGTCAAGAGGGTCCTCAGTCGGCCGAATTCCAAAGTCTAGGTCCGGTGTCGGTTGTCGTCGCTTCTTCCCTGACGTCAGTGCGGCAGGGGTATAAAAGAACCAGCCAACGCCATTTTCTTCAGTTTTTCTTGCCCCAGATGTCAGGTGCCCCCAGAAGGAAGGCAAAACGTAAACTTATGTAATAATGCAATGCAATATAATCAAAAAACAGTAGTGTGCAAGCAAATACACCATAAAAGAATACCCCAATCAGGTTGTATGAGGAGGTGTTTGTCATGAGGCCTGTCCCAAGAGGGGATGGAGGGAGGGAAACCTGGACTGCAGCTGTATTAGCACTCGAACATCTACATTTATGGTAGGTACAAAACTGTACTATGTTCATCGTGCATACAGCTGCAGTCATAACAGATGGGTAAAATCCCAAAGCTAAAAAGGGGTGGCAGGCACTAAGTGGAACTAGGAGGAGCAAGGATGCCCTGCAAGACTTCTGTGGCAAAGTCCGCTCTAGATTTAGAGTATAGTGGGAGGTGATAGTGCTTGGAGAAAGTGTGCACAGAACTCCAAGTAGCTGCTTCCAAAATATCCTTGGTAGGAACCCCCGAGGAAAGCTGCAGAGGTAGCTGTAGCCCTTGTGGAGTGAGATCTGATGCTTGTAGGTACAGTTTTTCCATGAAATGAGTAACAAAAGCGTATGCAGTGGGCTATCCATTTTGAGATTGTCTGTTTGGAAATAGCCTTTCCTTGAGCACCTGTAGCATAGTACACAAAGAGTTGCTCTGATTTTCTGAATGTTAAAGTTGCCTGTGAATGCCCAAGGTATGTAGTAGTCTTTCCCCTTTGTTTTGTGGGTTAGGATAAAAGGTAGGTAAGTGGATAGTCTGATTCAAGGCTACACTGGATACTACCTTTGGCATAAAGGAAGGGTTGGTTCGTAAGGAAACTCTGTCCTGATGGAAAATGATGAAAGGTTGCACAGCCATGAGGGCTTGTAGTTCCGAAACCCTGCATGCTGAGGTGATAGCCAGAAGGAAGGCTGTTTTCCATGACAAATATTGCAGTTCTGTTGAAGCAGCTGGCTCAAATGGAGGCAGGGTCAGTTTTTTTAAAATGAAGTTGAGGTCCCAAGCAGGTACTGGTGGTTTCCTTGGGGGTTTTATATTCTTAGCCCCTCTGAGGAACTGTCTTAAGAGAGGATGAGAGAAAGGAGGATCAGTGTTGTTTTGTGCAGAAATGGCTGAAGCATGGATCTTGATGGAGGAGAAGGAAAGTCCACTGTTTAACATCTCAGCTAGGTACTGCAATATTTGAGGTAAATTTAGTACCCAAGGATTCTGGCCCTTTTTCTGATTCCAGGCACAAAACCATTTCCATTTGGCGGAGTAGGCTTTTCTAGTAGAAGGTCTTCTGGCCTCTAAGATGACATCCTGCACCTTCTTGGAGAGGAGAGTCTGTTGGGAAATCAAGGAATCCTCCATGCGGCTAGATTTAGGGTTTTCAGTTGACTGTGAAGAGTTTTGAAACTGTGCTGGGTCAACAGAAGAGGCACTAGAGGCAGGGTCCATGGTGGGGAATGTGTCAGGCTCTTCAGAAGTGGATACCAGTGTTGTCTTGGCCAGTCTGGAGCAATGAGAATCATCTTTGGCCTCTCTGCTCTGGCTTTTAATAGAACTTTAGGCAGCAGAAGAAGAGGTGGAAAGGCATAGACTGTCAATGTTGTCCAATTGAAAGAGAGTGCGTCCACTTTCCAGGCCTGTGGATGATAGGCCCTTGAGCAAAATTTTTTCAGTTGGTAATTTTCATGGGTAGCAAAGAGATCTATGTCTGGCCGTCCCCATGCCTGAATTATCTTTGCAAAAACTTGAGGATGCAACTTCCATTCATGTGGATCTGTCATATTTCTGCTTAGGTTGTCTGCCAGTGTGTTTTCCTTCCCTGGTAGGAATTGTGCTTGAAGTTGGATTTGCAATTCCAGAGCCGTGTTCCAAAGGGACATGGCTAGTCTGCACAGGGGGTATGAATGAGTTCCTCCCTGTTTGTTTATGTACCACATCACTGTGGTGTTGTCTGTCCTTATCAATAGCTGGCCTGGATGCAGTAGGTCTTTGAAGGCCATAATAGCATTTTGTACTGCTAGCATTTCCTTTTGATTGATATGTAGGTGCTTCTCCTTTTGGGACCATTTGCCCTGAATGCACTGATCTGTCATGTGCACCCCCCAGGCGTAGTCCGAGGCATCTGTTGTGATGATTTGATTTGCTTGAGGCATGCAGAAGGGGAGACCTGTGTTTCTTTGGCATGCTTGAGCCCACCACAGAAATTCTTTTGAAGACATGGAATGAGTGGTATAATTGTTTCCAAACTGTGGCTGTGTTGAGACCATAAGTTTTTTTAGGTACCATTGAAGTTTCCTCATATGCAGCTTTGCACATGGGATCAGTAGGATGGAAGATGCCATGAATCCCAGAGCCTGCAGGACTTTCCTTGCAGTCAGCCTGGTGAAGGTTGCCATTTTTCTGAAGTATTGAGATAGTTGCCCTTGCTTCTCTGGCATGAGGTAGGCCATCTGGGTGTTTGTATTCAAGCTGGCACCCAGGAAAATTATTGCTTGAGAGGGTATTAGTTTTGATTTCTTTTTGTTGACTGTGTATCCCAGAAAGTTCAACAACTTTATTACAAACGCCAGGTGTTTCAGAAGTATGTGCTTGCTGTCCGCTTGGATCAGGCAGTCGTCCAGATATGGGTATATTTGTATCCCTTGAAGTCTGCAGAAGGCAATTACTGATGCCAGGCGTTTTGTAAACACTCTGGGCACAGTAGATAAGCCAAAGGGCAATGCAGAGAATTGATAATGGGTTGAACCTGCAAGAAATCTGAGGTATCTTCTGCAATCTTGTCTGATAGGGACATGCAGGTATGCCTCCTTGAGGTCCAATGTTACCAGCCAAGACTCCTTGCCCAGCATGGGAAGAAGCTGCTGTAATGTAAGCATCTTGAATTTTGGTACGAGTAAATATGTGTTTAGGACGGATAGGTCCAGAATAGGTCTCCAATCTTTGTCCTTCCTTGGTACCAGGAACAGTCTGGAATAAAAACCTTGACCTTGTTCTTCTGCAGGTACCTCTTGAATAGCTTTCATGTCCATGAGAGCTGAAATTTGTTTTTGTGCCTCTGCCCTTTGATTTTGTGGCAGGTTTGGCATGCCTCTCATTTTTGGAAGGGTGTGAAAGTGGAATCTGTAGCCTCTGTCTATAATATCCAGGATCCATTTGTCTTTTGTCACAATATGCCAATTTTTTGAAAATAAAGCCAGTTTTCCGCCTAAAGGTGCTGCCATTTGAGCCTTGCATGGCATGCAAAGGGGAAAGTCATTGGGTCTGCTTTCTGAATGGCTGTGAACTATCCTCACCCCCTCTTGGTGTAGGTGTTTGCCATTGTCTGCCTCTAAATGATCCTTGAGATTGCCCTCTACCTCTCGGGCACCTGTATCTACCTCTTTGAGGTCTGTCCGTGGCTGGAAAGGACCAATTTTTTGAAGGCCAGTTTCTGCTGAAACTTGGAGGTTGTACCTGTAGGAAATATTTCACTGTTTGCATTGATCTTGCCTTTTCCTCCATTTTCTTTAGTACCTCCTCAGCTTTAACACCAAACAATACATCTTTTTGAAGAGGTGCATCTAGTAATTTAGCTTTGACATGATCTGGCAAGGGTTTCTCTTTGAGCCAAGCATGTCTACGTATGACAGACCCTGTAAAGTACAGTTTTGTACCTACCATAAATGTAGATGTTCGAGGATCCACATTGCTGCAGTCCTAACCATTGGGTAGTCCGCTGTCCCAGTCGGCCCGAATACCAAAGTATAAGGCTGACGTCGGTCAAGGCGCATTAGACTGACGTCAGTACGTCAGGGTACTAATGCGCATGACCGACGTCATATCCTCAGTCTTTTCTTGCCCCAGATGTCAGAAGACCCTAAAAAGACAAGGCCAAAACCAAAAACCCCAAACAATCCTGCACCAAAAATATGTACAATATATACAAAATTACAAAAGTATAACCTCACCTACACAACCACCCCTAAACACAGAGGGGAAGGAGGGAGGTAAATTGGACTGCAGCAATGTGGATCCTCGAACATCTACATTTATGGTAGGTACAAAACTGTACTATGTTCTTCATTCCACATTGCTGCAGTCCTAACCATTGGGTAGAATCCCAAAGCAGAGGTAAGGGAGGCTGGCAAATCATAAGGAAGCAGGAGCTGTCAACATGCCTTGCAAAATAGCTGTGGCAAAACCAGCCCTAGATTTAGAGTAGAGAGGAAGGTGATAATGCTTAGAGAAAGTATGCACTGAACTCCAAGTAGCTGCCTCCAAAATATCCTTAGTTGCCACCCCCCTTAGAAATGCTGTTGAAGTGGCAGTAGCTCTAGTGGAATGAGGCCTAATCCCAGCTGGAATCTCCTTGCCATGATGGGAATAACAAAATGCAATGCAAAACCCAATCCACTTAGAAATAGTTTGTTTTGACACAGGCTTGCCCTGAGAACTCAAAGCAAAAGAAACAAACAACTGCTGAGACTGCCTAAAATCCTTAGTCCTGCTTAAATAATAACGCAATTGCCTGTGTACATCTAAAGTGTGCAAAATCTTTTCCCCCTTATTTTGGGGATCTGCATAAAAAGTAGGCAAATGAATAGTTTGGTTTAAAGCCACACTAGAAACCACCTTAGGCATAAAGGAAGGATTAGTACGTAATGATACCCTATCCTTATGGAAAATCAAAAAAGGCTCTACCGCCATAAGGGCCTGCAATTCCGAAACCCTTCTTGCAGAAGTAATGGCCAACAAAAAAGCTGTCTTCCATGACAAGTATTTTAATTCAGCAGTAGCCGCAGGCTCAAAAGGTTGTAGAGTAAGTTTCTCCAACACAAAATTGAGATCCCAAGCAGGAGTAGGAGCTCTACGTGGGGGTCTTATATTCTTTGCCCCTCTAAGAAATTGCTTGAACAAAGGATGCGAAAACAATGGTGGGTCACAATCATAGTGAGCTGAAATTGCTGCAGCATGAATCTTAATGGAAGAGAAAGACAAACCTTTGTCCAATAACTCAGTAAGATATTGAAGAGCCACACTCAAATTAGGCTCAGAAATCTCCAAATTTTTTGCTGCACTCCAAAATAAAAATCTCTTCCATTTTTCTGCGTACACTTTCCTCGTACTAGGTCTTCTGGCTTCCATAATCACATTTAAAACTTGTTGAGGAAGTTGAGACCTGCTGTGTTTCAAAACAGAATATGCCAGGCTGTTAGATGAAGAGAGTGAAGCTTGACATTGAGCAGGTGACCGTCCCTCTGAGACAACAGGTGTGGAATCAAAGGTAAAGGCCATGGAGGCTTCCTTACCAGACTCCTCAGTAATGGGTACCAGTGTTGCCGAGGCCAATCTGGAGCTATTAAAATCATCCTTGGCTTGTCTTGTCTGACCTTTAGGAGCACCTTTGGGAGAAGAGGCAGAGGTGGAAAGGCATACACATGAAGATTTTTCCAACTGAAAGAAAGAGCAGCCACTTTCCAGGCTGTGTGATGAAACCTCTTTGTGCAAAACTTTGGCAGCTGGTGGTTTAGTGGAGAAGCGAACAGATCTATGTCTGGAGTTCCCCATGACACTGTCAATTTCTGAAATACATGAAGATCCAGTTTCCACTCGTGGGGATCCATGATTTGTCTGCTTAACACATCTGCTAAGGAGTTCTGTGCTCCCGGCAGAAACCTTGCCTGAAGAGTTAGTTGCAAGCTGAGCGCAGTCTCCCATAAAATCATTGCTTGTCTGCACGACGGGTAAGAATGTGTTCCCCCTTGTTTGTTGATGTACCACATGACAGTTGTGTTGTCTGTTAGAATCAACACCTGCCCTGGAAGAAGTAACTCCTTGAAAGCCATTAATGCAAACTGGACTGCTAACATCTCCTTCATGTTGATATGTAGATGCTGTAGTCTGGCAGGCCACTTGTCTTGAATCCACTTTCCATTTAGATGAGCTCCCCAAGCAATGTCTGAGGCATCTGTCGTTAGAATCTGACTCGCCTCTGGCCGGGTCACAGAGAGTCCCTTGTTTAGGTGACATTCCTGAGCCCACCACAAAAATTCCTGTTGAATGCAAGGTATTATTTGAATGACAGTGTCCAAATCCTGGCAGTGCTGTGTCCATACATTTTTGAGATACCATTGCAGCTTCCTCATATGCAGTTTGGCATTGGGAAGCACCAGAATACAAGATGCCATGAACCCTAAGGCTTGAAGGACTGTCCTTGCAGTCAGCCCGGACTGAAGAGATAGTTGATGGAAGTAAATGGAAAGATTCTTTTGTTTGTCCGGGGTTAAAAAGGCCATCTGGGCTGCTGTATTCAGTCTCACACCCAGAAAGCACATGTCTTGAGAGGGTACTAGACTGGACTTTATTTCGTTCACAGAATACCCTAGGCATCTTAGCACTGCTATCACATATTCCAAATGCTGTAAAGGTCTTCCTTTTCTTGAGCCAGAATCAGGCAGTCGTCCAAGTAAGGATAGATTTGAATTCCTTTTAGCCTGAAGTAAGCTATCACTGGAGCCAGAACCTTTGTGAATACTCTGGGCGCAGTAGATAAGCCAAAGGGCAATGCAGAGAACTGATAATGAGAATTTCCAGCTCGAAACGCAGATACTTCCTGCAACTTAGTCTGATAGGCACATGAAGGTAAGCTTCCTTGAGATCTAAAGTTACCATCCAGTGATCTTTGCCCAGCAGAGGTAAAAGCTGTTGTAACGTCAACATTTTGAACTTGGGAATGTCCAGATAAGTGTTGAGGATAGATAAATCCAAAATTGGTCTCCACATGTTCCCCTTCTTTGGTACTAGGAACAGGCGAGAATAAAATCCTAGGCCCCTTTCTGGCACAGGAACTGGCTGAATGGCCCCTATTTGGAGTAACAGAGAAATTTGCTTGTGAGCCTCTTTTCTTTGTAGAGGAGGAATGTCTGGCATGCCTTTGAAAGGAGGCAAGGTATGGAAATAAAACCTGTAACCGTGGTGAATGATATCCAAAACCCATCTGTCTTGGGTAACTAAATCCCAATTTTCTTTGAAAAGAGCCAGCCTTCCTCCCAAAGGTGCTGCCAAACGAGAATGTACTGGCAGCTGAAAAGGTAGGTCATTGGGTCTGTTTACGAAAGGACTGACCCCTGCCCTCACCAGAAGTCTGAGCAGGAGAACTCCCTGTTCTAGGCCTAAAAGAACCTTGAGCCCTGCCCCTACCACGTCTAGACCTACCCCTAGACTGGGAATCATAAGCAGGATATGTCCATCCCTTAGTAGGCCAATTTCTACTAAACTTCGGAGGCTGCACCTGCAAAAAATCTTTAACAGTTTGCATAGACTTAGCCTTGTCCTCCATTTTCTTTAAAACTGCTTCCACAGGCGAACCAAACAACACATCAGACTGTAAAGGAGCATCCAAAATCCTTGTCTTAACATGCTCAGCTAAATTCTGATCCCTCAACCAGGCGTGCCTACGAAGAACAGAACCAGTGGCAGCCACCCTCGAGGAGGCCTGCACAACATCAAAACCACATTGCAAGGAATGCTTACCCACCTGTTCAGACACATGAACTAAATCCTGCAACTCTTTACACTCAATACCTTCTGCCAGAGCATCCACCTTAGACTTCAATTGTGAAAGGAGATAATTTTGATATTTTAACATGTGAAACTGACAATTCAACGCCCTCATGGCTAAAGTGGAAGAAGTATACACTTTCTTTCCCCATCTATCCAAAGCCCTTGCCTCTTTATCAGGAGGAACAGGATTTTTAACAACAGAAGCCTTTACACCTTTAGGCCCCTGAGAGACAGTTTCCGGGTCTGCCCTAGGACTCTTAAAAAGATACTTATGAGCTTCAGGCACCCTATAGTACCTATCCGGTTTAACCGGGGCAGGAGGCAAAGAATCAGGATTCAGGGAAGCCTCTGCAAAAACATCTTCCACCACATTCAGAACAGGAGGTATAGCTAAAGGCCTATGCTGGGGTAAAAACAAGAATTCCCTAAGCCTCTTCCTGGAATCAGAGAAATCTTGACCTTCCCATTTAAAATGCTCCCTCATGGAATGCAGAGTCTCTGAAAATGAAAAATTCTCAGGAGGAGAAGCTGAAGGAGTAGAATCATCCACATCAGAATCTGAATAAGGAGGATACTCCTGCAAGTCTTCAGCCGAAGACTCAGAAGCCTCGAACACTGCTCAAAACTCTCAAACTCAGGTTCCACCCTAGGCCTCTTATCAGGAGGGGGCATAGAACCTCTAATCATAGTAATCAAATCCTCTGCCATTTTAAGCATATGTTTCTTAGGCAAAGACCCTGAAGAACTAGGAGAAACCCCACTGAAGTTAAACCTGGCCTGCCTCTCAAAGAAGCCTTGGAAACAGAAGGGAGGCTCTAACCACCTTAGGAAGAGAGGGAAGAACAGCCACCTGAGAAGCCCCTTCAGCCTGGCCTACCTCCGGAGAGGACACATCCTGTAACAGTAAAGTCTCTCCTGAGACTCCAAAGAAACTCCTGGCAGAACCTCCGGCTCCACTGAGCCTTCTAAAGAACCGTCGTCCGGGATTGTCGGTTCTTCCACTCTAGGCTTTGCTGCTTTGTCCTTGCGCTTTTGACGAAGCGGGCCGGAGCATCCGGCGGCATTTTGTAATTACAACGCTTCCCAAAACTAACCTGGCACAGTCTAACCTTCTCTTAATAGTGCGTTTGTTAAATCTAGCACAAGAGCGGCATCCAACAACGTCGTGCTCAGGCCCTAAACAAGGTATACACAAAGTATGGTAATCCCTATGAGGTATCTGTTTCCCACAAGAAATACAGTTATTCACTTTTTCTGACATCCGGTTAAATACTGAGGCAAGAAAAAACCAAAATATTCCCCAACGGGGTACTTAGCCAACTTTGATTCGGTCTGAAACTCTGACTTCAGAAATTTTCAGAACGCCAACCTGCACTCGCAAAACTGCTTCTGCATCGGACCATGCGGCAAAAAAGACTGAGGATATGACGTCGGTCTAATGCGCCTTGACCGACGTCAGCCTTATACTTTGGTATTCGGGCCGACTGGGACAGCGGACTACCCAATGGTTAGGACTGCAGCAATGTGGAATGAAGAACATCAGCAGCTCTACATGAGGCCTCTAAAGCATCAAAACCACATTGCAAGGTATGTTTACCCACTTGCTCTGCACTATGCAACAAATCCTGCAACTCCTTTACATCTGGTTGCTCAGGTTGTGTCATTTTGCTTTTCAACTGAGATAACAAAAACTGTTGATACTTTAATATATGGAACTGACAGTTTAATGCCCTCATGGTTAAAGTGGCCGAGGTGTATACCTTTCTCCCCCACCTTTCTAAAGCTCTGGAATCTCTCTCTGAAGGTAATGGGTTTTTGGCAGTAGAGGCCTTAATTCCCTTGGGACCCTGTGAAATAGTTTCTGGGTCAGCAGCATGGCTTTTGTAAAGGAATTGGTGTGAATCAGGAACCCGGTAATACCTGTCAGGTTTAACAGGAGCTGGAGGTAAAGAATCTGGGTTGAGGCTGGCTTCTGTGTACACATCATCTAATATATCCAAGACAGGAGGGATAGCCAGAGGCCTGTGCTGAGGAAGCAAGAGAAAATCCCTGAGCCTTTTCTTGGAATCTGAGTAATCTTGACCTTCCCAGTGAAAGTGTTCCCTCAAGGTGTGTAAGGTTTCCCCAAAGGAATAGTCCTCGGGGGGGGGGGGGGGGGAGACCGAGGCAATGGACTCCTCAGCATCAGAATCTTCAAAAGGGGAATATGAATATTCCTGGTCCTCAGAATGTTCTGAGGTAATACAGGCTTGGTCTGAGGAAGGGTAGTCTTCCTCCAATCTGGGCCTTTTGTCCGAGGGGGGTTGAGAATCCCTGACAAGAGTAATCAAATCCTCAGCCATTTTGAGCATCTGTTTTTTAGGCATGGGGCCTTAAGAGGGGCTCTGTGGAGCTTTCTTTTAGTTTTCATGGCTGCTTTAGATTTTGTGAAAGCCTTAATGGAAAAAGAGGAAGGCCTGAAGACACCTTGAGAGGTGGCAGGCCTGTCTAAACTCTGAGTTTTCCTGCCAAGGGTGGCGTCGATATCTGTAGTCGGAGTGGGGGCCGAGGAGCCTGCGACCTCGGGCACCGAAGACACCGCTAAAGAAGCATCATCAGTACTCAGGGGCTGCGTAGGCGCCTCGCTGAGAACCATTGCACCTGTAGCCAGCTTTAGCGTGGTGTCGGTAGAAGTCGCGGACCTCGTATGCCGGTCCTTATCTTTGCATCTTTTACTCAAAACTGGAGTCGGAGTATCCGATGACATAATGTAATTAAACTTTTTACCAAAATATAGTGTTGGGTGAACTCCGCCCGATGCTTAATAATGCATTTGTTGAATCTAGCACAAAAACAACAGGCCGAGACGTCGTGGTCTGGGCCTAAGCAAGGAATGCAGAAGGAATGGAAATCCTTATGTGGTATTTGCTTTCCACATGAAATGCAATTATTAACTTTGTCTGACATCGGTCTGAGGCAAGAAAAGTTTCCCCAACGGGGTACTTAGCTTTCAAGAAGACTTCGGCGGAAATATTTTTCATAAATCTCAGGAGCTGGCCGACCGGCACTTGCGAACTGCTTCTGCTTCGGGCACCACATGGTAAGAAAGACTGGAGAAAATGGTGTCAGCTGGTTCTTTTATACCCCTGCAGCACTGACGTCAGGGAAGAAGCGACGACAACCGACGCCAGACCTAGACTTTGGAATTCGGCCAACCGAGGACCCGTCTGACGGCAGGATAACCCATCTGTTATGACTGCAACTGTATGCACGATGAACATCTGGGAAGAGTAGTTGAGACAGTGGTCAGAATCCTCTTGTGATTCCTTCTTAGAGAAAGAAGAATCCAAAGCCCGTTTCTGTGGTGTTGCCTGAGAAGGCTGGGTTACAAAGGGAGAAGGCTTCAGAGATATAATAACCTTGAATCACCCTGACAAAAATCAATTCATTCTTTCTTGAAGTAGAACAGGACATCAAGTTTAAATTTTTGCTTTTTCTTCTTAGGGTGTGGGTTCTGAACCTTGGCGTATTTCTATCAGACTACTGTGAATCTTTTTCCACACAAGGATCTGAGGGACTCCGCTAGGGCCCTCCATGATAATGAGGCATGGTTCATCAGAGGACTCAGTAATCTGCAAGGCCTCAAGAGCCATACCATCCTCTGGTGGGGTGTCATGGTATAGGGCTTGTGAGAAGGCTATTGGCATCCTGCTGGTATGACCACCTCAGCAGGTACATTGGTCACATGGAAGCCAAACCCTTTCTATGTCTTTTCAGTTTTTTCTTTTGTAGGAGGGTGAAATCTGGGCCTTAGAGCATGGTGGAGTGGGCCAAGCATTTTAGGAGCTGAGTCCTGAAGTGCTAAGTGTGAATAGCCTAAACTAGAGGGTTTTAGGGACAAATGACTGACAGATGGGCCAGGATTTATAGTAATGTTTAGGGCCTATACCAAACAGGAACTTAGTGTGCAAGTCTTTGTATGGAATTTGTCTACCACACTTACCCCTCCTAGCTGGCATCTAATAACAGTTAGCAAAACAATCAATGGTTTAGAAAGGAAATATCTCCATTGAGGCACTTACCTGATCCAACAAGCAAAGCTACGGTAGACCAAATGATCACAGTCCATTGGGTGCAATGAGCAACATTTAGGCTGCTGGTGAGATAGTCTGGAGATCTCGTACATACATTATATTTTATACCCTAAGCTGATGATCTGAGGTCATCATTCAGATGTTCATCCAAGAAAAGTAAATCTTTGTTACCCAGGCCAGACATCAGTGAGCTACAACCAATTTATTACAAATTATGCAACAGTAACTCAGTCAGGACATCTTCAGGAAGCAGAATAACTGTAACTTATAGGAAAGATATAGAAAAGTCTAAAGACAGAGAAAGGCAGTTATCCAAAAGAGGGAAGGATAAGTGAAATGGTATCCGAAATTGGAAGGGGTAAGTGAAATGGTCAAGGAAAGAGTGCATGGGTAAAACTACATTCTGAATCTTCAGATCAGGTTGCATTTCATTATTTTGTTCTCCTAGACAGCAAACCTTCATACACTGCATTAATAATGAAGACTTAATAAATATTTATTATTTAGTTAGTTAGTTAGTTATGGAAAATAATACTGCATTAGTTCTCCATTCAGAATTAAATGAATTTAATGGACACTATTATAAAAACAGAGAGTATACATTATTTTAAAATGGTTAACATGCACTCCTGATTATATGTACTTTCTCCACAAGAAGTCCAAGTCCTTCAACCATTTGCTAGTGTTCCACAACTGACTTATAACCCAAACTAACAGCATTTTACTAACGATTATACTTCATTAGTATAAATACTTTATGACTTAGCAGAACAGTAAACTGGTCTAACATCATGCAATCCATGGAAATAAAGTTGCCATGAAGCAGTAGGCAATACGCAGTATGAACAGCAATGACAAATGCCTTTTATATCACACGCCACTCAAAATCTATATCCATGTAGCCCCCAGATAACCCACATCATGCAAACATATATTCATGGAAATATTTCCATGTCAGTATAATCTGCTGACAAATGCAGAGGTGAGGAAAAAACATAAGGATAGAAAGTCCAGCAAATATATCCAAAGGATGTTTCAAAATACATTTTCCAGCAATGGATATCTTTTGAACGAGACCACTGCACCCTATTTTACTTGCTTACAATTACATTAAAACAGTGAGTTTAATGGGCAGTATTTCTGTGAGCATTTAGCAATTAGTTGTTATCAGAAAAACACAGTCTTTATAATAGGCATCAAAGAAATGTAACAGAGGAAATTGAATTTTATGTCCCTAATATGTTAACCATTTGAAATGAAGGTAGCTACAACAGCAAGTCCCAAAATGCTGAGACGAAATGGATGAAAAAGGAGACTCACCAAGTCCCAGATGGCCATTTCCCTGAAATATTCCCTTTTCTCCAAGGTACTATAATCTCTGAATTCATAGTGTGTGTGTATATAAATATAAATATATATATATATATATATATATATATATATATATATATATATATATATATATATATAAATATATATATATCTATATACATATATATATATATATATATATATATATATATATATATATATATATATATATATATATATATATATATATATATATATAGATATATATACACACACACACACACACACACACACACACACACATAGAGACACACACACATACACACACATAGAGACACACACACACATTTTGGATGTGGGAGCTACTGCTCCCCTCCACAAAGGGAGTGCAGGGGGGCTTACCCATTGCAAAAATAAGAAGACAACTGATATTTAAGATTCTCTCTCTTCTAGTGCATTTTTGTTCTCTCACTTGATGTTTGGGGTTCAGTACAAATAAATATACAAAAGCATAACACTTGGGCTACAGCAACCATGGGTGATGGTTTAGCTGGGAGTAATAGAACTGTTGGTGACAAAGAAGGAAAAGGATCATGGTGCTGATCACAAATAGACTGGCACTAGGGGAGAGTGGGAAGGCAGGAACAGCACCAAACAGAATACACCTTTGAATTCTAAGGAAGATACACTAAAACGCTAAAGAGATAATCTGTTCCATATATCTTAGCTCAGACTACACCTTCAGCACTGCTGGAATATTTGGAGACTATACAAGAAAACAATGTCAGGCTGCTCAGAAGAATTCAGAGGGAAACTATCAGAATGATATGGCCACAGGCTTGAATAGCTACAGCTTTTCTCAGCTGAGAACATAAAAGACAGGAGGACATGACACTGGTGTACAAGATCATGTAAAGGAGATGTGAAGGGGTCATTCTGAACAATAAGGACAATGGGGAAGGAGGGAACAGAGCGTCTCAGCACTCCGTTGATTTCTAAAAGTATTTTTTTTCACAGAGAGAGAGAGAGGGAGAGAGAGAGAGAGACAGAGACAGAGAGAGGGAGAGAAAGAAGAAAGAGATAGGCCTTATAACATGGATTACCATAAGGGCTGATGGAGAGGGAATCCACAGAGGCATTCAAAAGGGCAAAAGACAAGTGGAAAAGGCATAAGAATGGGGTATGAATGCAGAGATGGGGATCCAAATGGAGAGATGATGAATTCAGCAAGAAAAGGAGGGTAATATTGGTGGAACTGAATTCATCCTCAAGTCTTAGACAGCACCTTCACATAGTGGACCATGTTTTCACAAAATCGCACAAAGACAACACAGATATAGTAAATGCTTTTTTAGCAGCTACCATAATTAGACAGTAATTACTAGAAAATGGAAATCAGAACCCAAACCAACTATATTAAAAGTAGTGACTATAGTAACAGAGATAAAACAACTGGAAATGAGATCATTAGAAAAGGGTAGGAGCAAACTACATAGGAAAACATGGGAATTGTGGCAACAATACACACAGGGGAGAAATTAGGCTTAAAAGATGGCAGGACATAAATGAGCTATGCAATGTTTCACTGAAAATGATTGGGTAGATTATAAGTGATGTCTAATGCTTGCAGCTGGGAGGTGTGTCCGTATGGTTTGTGAAGTAAAATTATTGCAACTAGGATTGTTTTGGTGTGGTTTGTTTTCATTTATATAATTGTATGATTGTGTATGTTGTAAGTGATAAAGATATATCTTGTTTAAAAAAAAATGACGACACGGATATATAGACTGTATATTATATAGCACATATCATGGAGAAAGGTAGGCTAAAAAATAAAAACGACAGCTGGGTACGCAAGTCTTACGATAAAAAAAGGGTTCAAATGAGGTGACTACACTGGAGCCACGATTAGAAAAAATGGCAATATAAAATCCTCAATACATGGAAACATTACTAGAATGGGGTTAGACCAAGCTCAGTGGGAGGCTAGCTAACCCTGTTGTAGAACAGTAGAAGGAAGTAGTAGTCTAGAAAAAAAACACACGTAAATTGACAGAGTGGACTACTGAGGATTAGGAAGAACTTGTATATTGCTACTATTATGCAAGTGGCTCAGTATTTCCAGATTGTAGCCGTTGAGTTAGGTAGATGAAGAGCAAAGCGTGAGTGTTAAAAAAGTCCACGAGTAAACCATGAAAAGCAAACACTCTTTAATTCCACAAGTGTCGTTTGGAATTGCAATTGCATAGTATATTAACTTGAAAAGTTTCATCTCTAATGTTAAACCTTTCTATAGTGTTAATATATGCACAGTATTTACAACTCCCACATTTTGTTGTGCCTCTCTTGGGTAGTTTAATTTTGTTTTTTATTTCCAAGTGTTTTTTCAAATTATGGCTCCTTCTGTATGTGATAATAGGACCATAAGCTAGAATGTGTGTTAAATCTTTGTCTAAAGCCAAGGAACGCCAGTACTTCCTTACTATGTTACCTATTTTTGGAGCCTCAATACAGTATGTGAAAGTAAATGCTGTACTGAAATTTGCTTCAGCTTTGTCTTCTCTCTCACTAAGTTCTTGAGTTGTTTCCATTGTAATAAGTGAAAGAATTCCATCTTGGTTATTGTTACATGCTAAGGTGACATTCGATTTAACTTGCCCATTTAAAATGGGTGTATAAATGCGCCTGTTTCTTTTTTCACTAACTTCCTTAAATGTGTCTTTTAAGAATGAGTCTGGGTAACCCCTGTTCAAAAACATTTCGTGTAACAAGCTGCATTCTTCATTAAAGTCCTCGTCTTTAGTTACCATTCTTGCAGCTCTGACTAGTTGTCCTTTGACAACTGATTTCTTCTGATGGTGGGGGTGCATGCTAGTGAAGTGTAAGTAACTGTTACAATAAGTTTCTTTCCTATGGATTTTTGCTATGTATTTATCTAGATCTTTTGACAGACACACATCTAGAAAATTAATTGAGTTACACTGAAAATTTTTTTTAAAGAGTGTTTGCTTTTCATGGTTTACTCGTGGACTTTTTTAACACTCACGCTTTGCTCTTCATCTACCTAACTCAACGGCTGCTAGTAGGTGTTCTTGGTTTGCTTTTTTTCATTTCGTTGCTATTGGTTTTTTGCCTGCCGTTTTGTAATGGATGATGAAGGGGACCAAAGTCAATCGCAGGGTAACCTGACTCAATTACTCAACTTAATTAATCTACGCTTGGACCGCTTATCGGAGAAAGTTGACAGTGTCACTAGTACCAACTCCAGCGGCACTACAAGGGGTGTCAGTTCATCCAGTAACAACAACAGTAACCACCAGCAACTTCCCCAAAGGCAAGGGAAGTCCCAGAACCAACAACATCAACCGGTAGACCATATTGAACGGAGGCCCATTAGTTTGGACAACAACTTTAACATCAGGTCTTGGTTGAATGCAGAACTGAATATGGAAGACGAAAATTCAGGTACTGACCAGTTTGATAATACTGTTAACATGGGTAACCTTACTGAAAAACTTAAGATATTTGATAACAAACTGTTTAAAGCAAAAAAACTTCAGTTAGAACTGAACTACTTAAACAGATGTATACAAGAGAAAATTGTACCTAAGGGGCTTAGGCTTTTTTCTTACCCCACTGGGCTTACCTTTGGTTCTGATTTTTTTAAAGATTTGACTGAACTATACAACAACCAGGGCCTGGAAGTTTTGAGGTGTATGATGAAACACTATGCTATCTCATTAGAAGACCTGAACAATGAGATATCAAGTCTGGAAACTGAAATAAAAAATGACTTGGACTTCAGTAGATATAAATTTGAATTCGATAGAACCCTTAATAGTGTTTCCCAACAAATGGTAAAACTTAAGGGGAACAAACTGAAGAAATTACAGAGAGACTTAAAAGCATATAGAGAAGGGGAAGCCTTCCCTAAACCTCCACCCATTCGTAAAGTCAATAACACCGGCAAACCTACTGGTCCTAACTACTTTAAACAGCAAAATAAGAACATGCATGGGTCAGTTAGATCCATCACGAATTCCCACGCAATGCCCCCTGACCATGCTTACGTGGACGAAGAAACATTTGATGACATTGACAATCAACCAGATACAAGCCATAATGCCCAGTTCGGAAACACTTCCAGGCACAACCAAGGCGGACAAAAAAACTACCAAGGGGAGGGAGCAATTGGACAACCAATCCCCCCCATGTCCAGAAACGGAGGTACAACACCAGGAGCAACAACCAACACCAGGACTAAGACTGTTTGAAGTTATAACTAACATCAAAAATGACTTCAAAATTTATAACTATACAGAGTGTCACATTGACCCGATATTGGTGGAATTGTTCGCTAAGGGAATGACTTTTGTTCCAACAAGAAAATGTGACATTACTGAACTTATTTTAGACTTTAAAATGTTCACACGTAAACTAAATTTAAACATATTGTTTGGTAATAACAGTTACAACACAAGTGAGCTCAAGATAGCCAGTACGTACAATCCACCTCACAATGACACACTAAACTTATTCGAACACCTGTGCGTCAGTGAATTTAGGGAGTTAAATAGACACCCTAATAACAATGGGTATAAATACAACATGTCAAAGGACGAAACTCAGTTATTGAACACAATTAGAGATTTACCATTGAGGCTTATGAAACCTGACAAGGGTGGGGGGATAGCAGTGTTTTACAACAGTGACTACTCGAACACTATGGTTTCTATCCTAAGTAGTGACACATATGAGGAAACAAGTAGAAATGAACTTAACCAAGCTTACAATAAAATAAAAATGTTTTTCAGTGACCTTTATACGGATGGTATTATAAACATTAATCAATATAGTTACATTACGATGCTGGCGCCCAGAATTCCTAAAATCTTTGGTATACCAAAGTTACACAAAGATGTGGGTAATCCACCATTCAGGGCTTTAGTAGATGCCAGGCAGTCCATAACATACCCATCGGCAAAAATGGTGGACTGCATTCTTAAAAAATACGTTGAAACTGAAATGCAGATCTTAAAAGACTCTTGGTCCTTTTTAGAGTGCATTCAGAACACACCATTTAACGTATCAGGAAACTTCCTAACAGTAGACATTTGTGACCTATATTCCTGTATTCCACATGCTACTGGAATAGAGTGGGTAACAGACTTCATCCGTAATAAGGGGGCACAAGACAATGAATGTCTGCTGATAGAACAACTTCTGGAGATTATATTAGCAAACAATTTCATATTTTTTGAAGGTCAGTTCTTTAGACAAAAGGTAGGGGTAGCCATGGGATCCCCTATGGGTTCAAGCTTTGCCAACCTGGTTTTAGCATTTTGGGAAAAAGAGTATTTACTTAATAGTGTTTGGATGGACCAAATCCTTTGTTACAAAAGGTTTTTGGATGATATTTTCATCATTATTAAGGGAGCGAAGAAAATGCAAACCAACTAGTGGACTACCTTGGTTCAACCACACACTTTTAAAGTTTACAAAAATTTTCAGTGTAACTCAATTAATTTTCTAGATGTGTGTCTGTCAAAAGATCTAGATAAATACATAGCAAAAATCCATAGGAAAGAAACTTATTGTAACAGTTACTTACACTTCACTAGCATGCACCCCCACCATCAGAAGAAATCAGTTGTCAAAGGACAACTAGTCAGAGCTGCAAGAATGGTAACTAAAGACGAGGACTTTAATGAAGAATGCAGCTTGTTACACGAAATGTTTTTGAACAGGGGTTACCCAGACTCATTCTTAAAAGACACATTTAAGGAAGTTAGTGAAAAAAGAAACAGGCGCATTTATACACCCATTTTAAATGGGCAAGTTAAATCGAATGTCACCTTAGCATGTAACAATAACCAAGATGGAATTCTTTCACTTATTACAATGGAAACAACTCAAGAACTTAGTGAGAGAGAAGACAAAGCTGAAGCAAATTTCAGTACAGCATTTACTTTCACATACTGTATTGAGGCTCCAAAAATAGGTAACATAGTAAGGAAGTACTGGCGTTCCTTGGCTTTAGACAAAGATTTAACACACATTCTAGCTTATGGTCCTATTATCACATACAGAAGGAGCCATAATTTGAAAAAACACTTGGAAATAAAAACAAAATTAAACTACCCAAGAGAGGCACAACAAAATGTGGGAGTTGTAAATACTGTGCATATATTAACACTATAGAAAGGTTTAACATTAGAGATGAAACTTTTCAAGTTAATATACTATGCAATTGCAATTCCAAACGACACTTGTGGAATTATAGAGTGTTTGCTTTTCATGGTTTACTCGTGGACTTTTTTAACACTCACGCTTTGCTCTTCATCTACCTAACTCAACGGCTGCTAGTAGGTGTTCTTGGTTTGCTTTTTTTCATTTCGTTGCTATTGGTTTTTTGCCTGCCGTTTTGTAATGGATGATGAAGGGGACCAAAGTCAATCGCAGGGTAACCTGACTCAATTACTCAACTTAATTAATCTACGCTTGGACCGCTTATCGGAGAAAGTTGACAGTGTCACTAGTACCAACTCCAGCGGCACTACAAGGGGTGTCAGTTCATCCAGTAACAACAACAGTAACCACCAGCAACTTCCCCAAAGGCAAGGGAAGTCCCAGAACCAACAACATCAACCGGTAGACCATATTGAACGGAGGCCCATTAGTTTGGACAACAACTTTAACATCAGGTCTTGGTTGAATGCAGAACTGAATATGGAAGACGAAAATTCAGGTACTGACCAGTTTGATAATACTGTTAACATGGGTAACCTTACTGAAAAACTTAAGATATTTGATAACAAACTGTTTAAAACAAAAAAACTTCAGTTAGAACTGAACTACTTAAACAGATGTATACAAGAGAAAATTGTACCTAAGGGGCTTAGGCTTTTTTCTTACCCCACTGGGCTTACCTTTGGTTCTGATTTTTTTAAAGATTTGACTGAACTATACAACAACCAGGGCCTGGAAGTTTTGAGGTGTATGATGAAACACTATGCTATCTCATTAGAAGACCTGAACAATGAGATATCAAGTCTGGAAACTGAAATAAAAAATGACTTGGACTTCAGTAGATATAAATTTGAATTGATAGAACCCTTAATAGTGTTTCCCAACAAATGGTAAAACTTAAGGGGAACAAACTGAAGAAATTACAGAGAGACTTAAAAGCATATAGAGAAGGGAAGCCTTCCTAAACCTCCACCCATTCAGAAGTCAATAACACCGGCAAACCTACTGGTCCTAACTACTTTAAACAGCAAAATAAGAACATGCATGGGTCAGTTAGATCCATCACGAATTCCCACGCAATGCCCCCTGACCATGCTTACGTGGACGAAGAAACATTTGATGACATTGACAATCAACCAGATACAAGCCATAATGCCCAGTTCGGAAACACTTCCAGGCACAACCAAGGCGGACAAAAAAACTACCAAGGGGGGAGGGGGAGCAATTGGACAACCAATCCCCCCCATGTCCAGAAACGGAGGTACAACACCAGGAGCAACAACCAACACCAGGACTAAGACTGTTTGAAGTTATAACTAACATCAAAAATGACTTCAAAATTTATAACTATACAGAGTGTCACATTGACCCGATATTGGTGGAATTGTTCGCTAAGGGAATGACTTTTGTTCCAACAAGAAAATGTGACATTACTGAACTTATTTTAGACTTTAAAATGTTCACACGTAAACTAAATTTAAACATATTGTTTGGTAATAACAGTTACAACACAAGTGAGCTCAAGATAGCCAGTACGTACAATCCACCTCACAATGACACACTAAACTTATTCGAACACCTGTGCGTCAGTGAATTTAGGGAGTTAAATAGACACCCTAATAACAATGGGTATAAATACAACATGTCAAAGGACGAAACTCAGTTATTGAACACAATTAGAGATTTACCATTGAGGCTTATGAAACCTGACAAGGGTGGGGGGATAGCAGTGTTTTACAACAGTGACTACTCGAACACTATGGTTTCTATCCTAAGTAGTGACACATATGAGGAAACAAGTAGAAATGAACTTAACCAAGCTTACAATAAAATAAAAATGTTTTTCAGTGACCTTTATACGGATGGTATTATAAACATTAATCAATACAGTTACATTACGATGCTGGCACCCAGAATTCCTAAAATCTTTGGTATACCAAAGTTACACAAAGATGTGGGTAATCCACCATTCAGGGCTTTAGTAGATGCCAGGCAGTCCACAACATACCCATCGGCAAAAATGGTGGACTGCATTCTTAAAAAATACGTTGAAACTGAAATGCAGATCTTAAAAGACTCTTGGTCCTTTTTAGAGTGCATTCAGAACACACCATTTAACGTATCAGGAAACTTCCTAACAGTAGACATTTGTGACCTATATTCCTGTATTCCACATGCTACTGGAATAGAGTGGGTAACAGACTTCATCCGTAATAAGGGCACAAGACAATGAATGTCTGCTGATAGAACAACTTCTGGAGATTATATTAGCAAACAATTTCATATTTTTTGAAGGTCAGTTCTTTAGACAAAAGGTAGGGGTAGCCATGGGATCCCCTATGGGTTCAAGCTTTGCCAACCTGGTTTTAGCATTTTGGGAAAAAGAGTATTTACTTAATAGTGTTTGGATGGACCAAATCCTTTGTTACAAAAGGTTTTTGGATGATATTTTCATCATTATTAAGGGGAACGAAGAAAATGCAAACCAACTAGTGGACTACCTTGGTTCAACCACACACTTTTTAAAGTTTACAAAAAATTTTCAGTGTAACTCAATTAATTTTCTAGATGTGTGTCTGTCAAAAGATCTAGATAAATACATAGCAAAAATCCATAGGAAAGAAACTTATTGTAACAGTTACTTACACTTCACTAGCATGCACCCCCACCATCAGAAGAAATCAGTTGTCAAAGGACAACTAGTCAGAGCTGCAAGAATGGTAACTAAAGACGAGGACTTTAATGAAGAATGCAGCTTGTTACACGAAATGTTTTTGAACAGGGGTTACCCAGACTCATTCTTAAAAGACACATTTAAGGAAGTTAGTGAAAAAAGAAACAGGCATTTATACACCCATTTTAAATGGGCAAGTTAAATCGAATGTCACCTTAGCATGTAACAATAACCAAGATGGAATTCTTTCACTTATTACAATGGAAACAACTCAAGAACTTAGTGAGAGAGAAGACAAAGCTGAAGCAAATTTCAGTACAGCATTTACTTTCACATACTGTATTGAGGCTCCAAAAATAGGTAACATAGTAAGGAAGTACTGGCGTTCCTTGGCTTTAGACAAAGATTTAACACACATTCTAGCTTATGGTCCTATTATCACATACAGAAGGAGCCATAATTTGAAAAAACACTTGGAAATAAAAAACAAAATTAAACTACCCAAGAGAGGCACAACAAAATGTGGGAGTTGTAAATACTGTGCATATATTAACACTATAGAAAGGTTTAACATTAGAGATGAAACTTTTCAAGTTAATATACTATGCAATTGCAATTCCAAACGACACTTGTGGAATTAAAGAGTGTTTGCTTTTCATGGTTTACTCGTGGACTTTTTTAACACTCACGCTTTGCTCTTCATCTACCTAACTCAACGGCTGCTAGTAGGTGTTCTTGGTTTGCTTTTTTTCATTTCGTTGCTATTGGTTTTTTGCCTGCCGTTTTGTAATGGATGATGAAGGGGACCAAAGTCAATCGCAGGGTAACCTGACTCAATTACTCAACTTAATTAATCTACGCTTGGACCGCTTATTGGAGAAAGTTGACAGTGTCACTAGTACCAACTCCAGCGGCACTACAAGGGGTGTCAGTTCATCCAGTAACAACAACAGTAACCACCAGCAACTTCCCCAAAGGCAAGGGAAGTCCCAGAACCAACAACATCAACCGGTAGACCATATTGAACGGAGGCCCATTAGTTTGGACAACAACTTTAACATCAGGTCTTGGTTGAATGCAGAACTGAATATGGAAGACGAAAATTCAGGTACTGACCAGTTTGATAATACTGTTAACATGGGTAACCTTACTGAAAAACTTAAGATATTTGATAACAAACTGTTTAAAGCAAAAAAACTTCAGTTAGAACTGAACTACTTAAACAGATGTATACAAGAGAAAATTGTACCTAAGGGGCTTAGGCTTTTTTCTTACCCCACTGGGCTTACCTTTGGTTCTGATTTTTTTAAAGATTTGACTGAACTATACAACAACCAGGGCCTGGAAGTTTTGAGGTGTATGATGAAACACTATGCTATCTCATTAGAAGACCTGAACAATGAGATATCAAGTCTGGAAACTGAAATAAAAAATGACTTGGACTTCAGTAGATATAAATTTGAATTGATAGAACCCTTAATAGTGTTTCCCAACAAATGGTAAAACTTAAGGGGAACAAACTGAAGAAATTACAGAGAGACTTAAAAGCATATAGAGAAGGGGAAGCCTTCCCTAAACCTCCACCCATTCGTAAAGTCAATAACACCGGCAAACCTACTGGTCCTAACTACTTTAAACAGCAAAATAAGAACATGCATGGGTCAGTTAGATCCATCACGAATTCCCACGCAATGCCCCCTGACCATGCTTACGTGGACGAAGAAACATTTGATGACATTGACAATCAACCAGATACAAGCCATAATGCCCAGTTCGGAAACACTTCCAGGCACAACCAAGGCGGACAAAAAAACTACCAAGGGGGGAGGGGGAGCAATTGGACAACCAATCCCCCCCATGTCCAGAAACGGAGGTACAACACCAGGAGCAACAACCAACACCAGGACTAAGACTGTTTGAAGTTATAACTAACATCAAAATGACTTCAAAATTTATAACTATACAGAGTGTCACATTGACCCGATATTGGTGGAATTGTTCGCTAAGGGAATGACTTTTGTTCCAACAAGAAAATGTGACATTACTGAACTTATTTTAGACTTTAAAATGTTCACACGTAAACTAAATTTAAACATATTGTTTGGTAATAACAGTTACAACACAAGTGAGCTCAAGATAGCCAGTACGCATAATCCACCTCACGATGACACACTAAACTTATTCGAACACCTGTCGTCAGTGAATTTAGGGAGTTAAATAGACACCCTAATAACAATGGGTATAAATACAACATGTCAAAGGACGAAACTCAGTTATTGAACACAATTAGAGATTTACCATTGAGGCTTATGAAACCTGACAAGGGTGGGGGGATAGCAGTGTTTTACAACAGTGACTACTCGAACACTATGGTTTCTATCCTAAGTAGTGACACATATGAGGAAACAAGTAGAAATGAACTTAACCAAGCTTACAATAAAATAAAAATGTTTTTCAGTGACCTTTATACGGATGGTATTATAAACATTAATCAATATAGTTACATTACGATGCTGGCCAGAATTCCTAAAATCTTTGGTATACCAAAGTTACACAAAGATGTGGGTAATCCACCATTCAGGGCTTTAGTAGATGCCAGGCAGTCCATAACATACCCATCGGCAAAAATGGTGGACTGCATTCTTAAAAAATACGTTGAAACTGAAATGCAGATCTTAAAAGACTCTTGGTCCTTTTTAGAGTGCATTCAGAACACACCATTTAACGTATCAGGAAACTTCCTAACAGTAGACATTTGTGACCTATATTCCTGTATTCCACATGCTACTGGAATAGAGTGGGTAACAGACTTCATCCGTAATAAGGGGGCACAAGACAATGAATGTCTGCTGATAGAACAACTTCTGGAGATTATATTAGCAAACAATTTCATATTTTTTGAAGGTCAGTTCTTTAGACAAAAGGTAGGGGTAGCCATGGGATCCCCTATGGGTTCAAGCTTTGCCAACCTGGTTTTAGCATTTTGGGAAAAAGAGTATTTACTTAATAGTGTTTGGATGGACCAAATCCTTTGTTACAAAAGGTTTTTGGATGATATTTTCATCATTATTAAGGGGAACGAAGAAAATGCAAACCAACTAGTGGACTACCTTGGTTCAACCACACACTTTTTAAAGTTTACAAAAAATTTTCAGTGTAACTCAATTAATTTTCTAGATGTGTGTCTGTCAAAAGATCTAGATAAATACATAGCAAAAATCCATAGGAAAGAAACTTATTGTAACAGTTACTTACACTTCACTAGCATGCACCCCACCATCAGAAGAAATCAGTTGTCAAAGGACAACTAGTCAGAGCTGCAAGAATGGTAACTAAAGACGAGGACTTTAATGAAGAATGCAGCTTGTTACACGAAATGTTTTTGAACAGGGGTTACCCAGACTCATTCTTAAAAGACACATTTAAGGAAGTTAGTGAAAAAAGAAACAGGCGCATTTATACACCCATTTTAAATGGGCAAGTTAAATCGAATGTCACCTTAGCATGTAACAATAACCAAGATGGAATTCTTTCACTTATTACAATGGAAACAACTCAAGAACTTAGTGAGAGAAGACAAAGCTGAAGCAAATTTCAGTACAGCATTTACTTTCACATACTGTATTGAGGCTCCAAAAATAGGTAACATAGTAAGGAAGTACTGGCGTTCCTTGGCTTTAGACAAAGATTTAACACACATTCTAGCTTATGGTCCTATTATCACATACAGAAGGAGCCATAATTTGAAAAAACACTTGGAAATAAAAAACAAAATTAAACTACCCAAGAGAGGCACAACAAAATGTGGGAGTTGTAAATACTGTGCATATATTAACACTATAGAAAGGTTTAACATTAGAGATGAAACTTTTCAAGTTAATATACTATGCAATTGCAATTCCAAACGACACTTGTGGAATTAAAGAGTGTTTGCTTTTCATGGTTTACTCGTGGACTTTTTTAACACTCACGCTTTGCTCTTCATCTACCTAACTCAACGGCTGCTAGTAGGTGTTCTTGGTTTGCTTTTTTTCATTTCCTTGCTATTTCCAGATTGTAGTTATTCAAAATGATTGAGAGAAATTAGAGGAAAGAAAAATACTTGCACACTAAAAACTGTCAAAAGGAAAATTTGCACTCATCAATACAGCCAATCCATGAAAAATGTTACATAGAAGAAGAAACTTTAATCAGCCTGGGAAAAGAAGTGACAAAGGAAGTGTGAAAAAAAATGAACAAAACCCAGAGATTTTTGAAAGATATAAAAAAGAAAGTTGGACATGGGAAAGAAAAGGAGATTTGATATAGGTACAATACTGCTACAAAGAAGAATAAAAAGCAGCTCCAAAGATATATGAAAAGGAATAAATGTAAAAGCACCCAGATATGGAAAATGTCACAATACAAAAAACAGAAAACATATGGGAGAGTAGAAAAGAGGATTAGTAATAGATAAGTTAAAGAAATAGAAGCTGAAGTTATGGATTACCTGTTAAGTGATGGATTTAGTGTAGAAACTTCAGCACAGGTAATGTGACAGCATAATGGAACAATGAGGCCCCAAATTAAGGAGAAACAGGTGGAGTGGGAAGCTTCTGAAGACTTGCAACATGATGATGCTCGAGATCCTTTGTAGGAAACCGGCACAAAGGTTTAGTTGAAGTTGTACAGCAAGGGAAGGAGCAGGAAACATCAGGCAATGTTGTGGAGCACTGGACCAACAAGTTCACATATGAAGGAACAGCAGACGTTGCAAGATGCATCTGAAGACAATATGTCACAAGAAAATGCAATTACATTAGGAACCTAGAGCCCAAGCTCTCTCCCTCACAAGCCAGCATATCTGGCACTGAGAAGGCTGTCAACACAATCACTACACTTCAAACACCACCCACACCTATACAACACACACCCACATATGTGGAGGTCCTCAACAAAAACATACCAAAATAAAGGAGGCCTCCAAGGCAAATACACATGCGATCTCCACAACCCTCCACACCACATACCATTCATAGTTCACACACCTCTGTCTCACAACTACTAAGGCTTAACCATAAACCCAACATATTAGTCATAGGTGACTCCATTGTGAGACACACAGATGTGCCTCTCACCAGGCTGGATAAGGAGATAGTCACAGTTAGTTGTCTGTCAGGGGCCAAAATCCTCCACATCACACACGCACTCAAGTTTCTCAACAACAGGTACTGTTATGACTCTGTCATAGTCCATGTTGGTGTGAATGACTTCAGACATACCTCCCTGGACTATATGAAGAGAGACATGATTGAACTCACTGAATATGTGTCCTAGGCGGGTATGTCCCTAGCCTTAAGCAGCATTCTACCGTCACCCAGAATGATGCCTGAATACAAACAGAAAATGAATGACTTTAACAATTGGCTTAGTTTCTGGTGTCATTCCAGGGGGATCCAGTACCTGACAGCCTGTGAAGATATGATTGACTGACCACAATGCTTTGCCAGAGATGGCCTACATCGTTTTCACCTGGGCTTCAGGATTCTGGCAAACGCTCTTGCCTCCCCTATAATGCCCTTTTTAGGAAAAGTGATGAAGTTAAAACTACCAACATAAAAAATTCAACAAAACCCAAATTAAGGGTCCTGCTGCTAAATGCTAAGAGTCTAAACATGAAACTGCACTCATTGCAAGCATTCTTAACCCTGGAAAATGCTGACATCTATGTGGTCACAGAAACTTGGTTCAAAGCTGCGGAGAACACCCCAGCCTTACCTGGTTACTCATCCTATCATACATTCCGACCCCAAAGTGTGGGTAGTAAAGCCAAAGGAGGTGGAGTTTCAATATATATTAAAGACATACAAACCTCCAAGCTGGTCAAACAGTATGGCGCACAGGAGACACTCCAGGTGCAGTTAGCTATTGACAAGACCCCTATACAAAAAATAGCTAGCTACCGGCCCCCAAACCTGACCCAAGATGCCCAAACTACCTATCTAGACCTCTTTGAATCTATCAACCCTTTACCCGGATCCTGGGTGACTAACTACCCAAACATAGACTGGAAGAACTACTCTTGCCAGAACACAAATACCCAGAGTTCCTCGATTTTGTAAATGCAAATGCTTTGGAACAGCTAGTTGATACCCCCACAAGAGGTGATAACATCTTGGACTTGGTATTAACCAACAGGAGTAGCCACTGCAGCATCCCTGCAGTATCACCCTCCCTGGTAAGATCTGACCATAAAGCAGTCACTTTCAAAGTCACCATCTCCCCCAACCCCCCTCTAGCTAGGGTCAATCAAAAAACTTCTCCAAAGCTGATTACAGCCTCTTGAGGGATGCTATAAACTGCTTCACACCCCCCCCCCCCCAGGAGCTGGCACCAGTATCCAAAACTATACCAAATTACTATACAAACATTTATATAGATGCATGGAATCAGGAAAACCTGACATGACTAAATCATCCTCCACAAGAAAGAGTAAACTTGTTTGGTGGACATCTGCAATAAATAAACTCTAAGAGGAGAAACATAATTGCTGACCAAGCCCAAAAAGGAGCAGGTGCCCAATTGGAAGCAATCTCTCCTTAGCCTAAACAAGCAAATAAGAGCACTAGTGAAATCCTCCAAGCAAACTTCGAGTCCAAATTGACTACATCTACTAGGCCTTCATCACATATGTCCATAATCTCAAAGGTAGCACCCAGATCTGTTCAGAACTGATAGATGATACACCACATATACAAATGCCATAATACACCACATATACAAATGCCATATATATAGCAAACTTGCTGGCTGACAGATTCAGTGAAAATTCACCCCTCTGCCCCCCCCCCCCCCATCAGTAAATCAGGACATTCCCGTACCTGCCTCCTTCCCCTTATATCTAGGGATCAGGTCATCACTGCACTCTCAAAGGCAAAAAATACAGCCTCCATGGGACCTCATAACATCCCAGGCTGGATCCTACATGAACTCAAGCAGGAACTTGCAGCACCATTAAAGCCTGAGTACCGGTTTTGTCCCAGCTAAGTGGAGGACAGCCACTGTCATCCCTTTACACAAAGGTGGAGCTTCCACTGATCCAAGAAATTATAGACCCATAAGCCTAACTAGTTTGATCTGCAAGGCCATGGAAGGGATCATGGACCTCATAAACAAGGACACTGACAACCTCAAACACTCGATCCCACACAGTTTGGCTTCATCAAGGGGAGGTCATGTCTGTTAAATTTGGTTGACTTTTTTGAGACAGTCACCAAAGCCATGGATGAGGGGAAAACAGTGCACACTGCCTACCTTGATCTGGCCAAAGACTTCGACACTATTCCTCACTTGGGCATAATAGATAAACAGTCTCAACTAGGCATCAGTCTGTATGTTACCAGGTGGGTCACCAACTGGCTCACTCATAGAACTCACCTAGTCAAAATAGGGAAGCCACCTCAAGCAGTAAACCCGTATTGAGTGGCATACCCCAGGGTTCGGTCTTGGGGCCTCTGTTATTTGGAATATACTTTTCTGAGGTACAGGACAAAACCACTGGGCTATGGCTGACCAAGTTTGCAGATGACTGCAAGTTGGGAGCTGTCATGAGTTCTCCTAGTGACGTGGACATCCTCCAAGAGGGTCTCACCCAAACAAATGACTGGTTCCAGAAACATGACCTCAAGCTGAACACAAAAAAAATGCATCATTATCCCCTTTGAGGAGAGAGATGTCTTCACAAATTATCACATTAATAACAACGTTATAAGCACACAGTCAGTCGTGAGGGATTTGGGCACCCAAATTGATAGCAGCCTAACTTTTGACCACCATGTTGCTTCAATTGTATGGAAAGCTTTCAACATGGCCCACCTCATAAGTAGGGGTATCTCATCCATGGACAAGGAGGTCATAACATCCCTGTATTCTTCCCTTATAAGGCCCATTATTGAGTACAATGTCCCATTCGGCATATACCTCGCAAAGCACATGCAGCAGCTAGAGAGACCACAGAGGTTCCTCACCAGGAGAATTCAGGGCCTCAAAAATCTACCATACACAGACAGGCTAAAAGCCCTATGCTTCTACTCTGTTTCATACAGACTCCTCAGAGGTGACCTCCGTCTGGCATAAGAGGCAATCTCAGACCCCGCCTTGATGGGACTCTGCTGCATATCCGCAAGTTAAGCGCCACTCGAGTAACCTGGTCTGTGACATCAATAGGACTTGCTGGCGTGACAGATTTGTGCCCCAGAGACTCCCCCATCTATGGAATAAATTCACTCTCCACATCAAGCAGAGTACCTCTTTATCCCTTTTTAAGTACAATCTGGATAACTGGATGGGAAATAGAAAATAAATCCCTGGGATTCCACCTTTGTCTGTGCTGGACAGAGGCATTGGGTGCTGATTTGTCTATGCATGGGCTAAACTCTTGGCTAAGCTTATAAGGGCATCAGGGCCAATAGCCTAGTAACTTCCTATAATCCTATGGAGATTTCTGCAGAATGCCCACAGGAAACTGAGAATGTGCTCTAGGTCAAGGTGAAAATGATCTAAGAAAAGAGATCATGATTTAATAGAGATGGACAGACATATTAAGATCGATATAAGAAATAGACTACAGAAAGTAAATAAAACACAAAATGTTTAAAAGTCTGATAAAACAGATGCACACAGTAATCAAGACTATTAACAGAAATTCATGTGATAACAGAAATAAATAGTTTATATTGCTCTACTTGGGGATCCTAATAGCGACCATTGCATGCGATATGAAAAAGCTTGCTGGTTGTCTGTTACTAACAGAGTCAATTTTTTCCCCGATTTGCTAACTTAAAAAATTCTGCATCTTGGCTACTGAGCACTTCTTAAGTGGCTACTTCTAATCAGAGAATAAAAGCTACCCCCTTTGGTACAGCCAAGGTAAAAATTACATACATTGGACAGACCTAGACTTAAACTAGCCTAGACTTTGTTTCTGGTGTCATTCAAGGGGGTCCAGTATCTATCAGCCTGGTGGGAGATGGTAGACAGTCCTAACGGCTTTGCCAAGGAAGGCCTGCACCTATCTCCATAACACTTTTGTATATTGCCTAAACCTTGTCCAGCCCATAGTAATTTTTCTAGGCAATTTCAGTCCTCAAAAGCTTCTAAATGAACAAACCAAAATCTGAATAATATGAAGGTACTGTTGCTCAATGCTAGGAGCCTCAACAAAATACCTAACTCCCTACATGCACTGCTCATCATAGAATGTAGTGATACATGTATTGTCACAGATTCCTGGTTCAATACCTCTGAGAGTAACCCATGTGTGCAGGGTTTCAACACTCTATATTCGTAAAGCAATACATCACCTCTAGGCTTGTTAAACAGGATAGGGACCTCAAACTCCTCCACATCCAATAAACAGTTTACAAACCCCCTTATCACATCTTAGTTTATTATAGGATCTAATCTATATTGTCCCTTCTCCCATACCTTCTACTGGACTAGTATAAAGTTCCTATACATAAGGCTAAACATCATTCTCCTATGGCATGCCCACCATTTCACAGGGCTAATAGTAAATGATATCACATATGCAGACCGTGAAGACACAGCCAGTCTATTAGTGGATACATTTAGTTCTAACTTCACTTCATCTCTCCCCTTACATTCCCAGATCACATAGCTGCATCTACACCCCCTCAAATCTCTCAAGAAAAACTCTCAAAAGTACTTTTGCAAGTCCAAAAACACTGCTCCTATGGGTCTGGAAAACATACATCAGGCTGCCTGCTGGCCAGCATGAAACAGGAACTGTCAGATCTAGTACACCAGATGCTATTCAGTCTCAGTCTCAAAAAAGGCTTTGTCACTGATGAATGGACCAGAGCAATAAGCATCCCTACATAAAGAAGAAGCATCAATGGACTCGAGTAATTATAGACCTATAATCCTGACCAGCCTAATCGGTAATCGGTACAGAGGATCATTACAATAAATACGGATATAGAAAACCTACGAACACTAGACACAAACCAGTTTGTTTTTGTCAAGGGCAGCTCCTGCTTGCTTAACCTAGTCATCTTCTCTGAGAAAGTTACTGAAGCAATGGATGAGGGAAAATCAGTACACACCACATACTATACCTCACAAAGGAATTCAGCACTATCTCACACTCATGTTTTGTTGATAAACTGTCCCAGCTAATCCCTATGTAGCTTGTTGGATAGCAAATTAACTCACAAATAAAACCCAGGAAATTTGAGTAGGCAGCTGTACCTCCTCCAAAAGATCTATCACTAGTTGTGTACCCCAGGAGTTTGCTCTCAGGCCACTCCTCTTTGGCATTTACTTCTCAGAGGTCAAAACTGATATAAAGGGCTTGTGTCTGACCAGTTTTACAGATTACTGAAACTTGGAGGCATCATAAACTCTACAAAGTACATCAAGATCTTCCAAGATGGCTTTTCTCAAGCAAATAGCTGGTGTCATTGTCATGGATGAAAACTACACGCCAAAATAATCTCCTTTGGCAAGCATGATGTCCCATGCAGCCATTATATTGACAACACACCTCTGAAAACTGATTTGGTCATTGGGGACCTGTGAATCGATGTAAACAACAAATTGTCCTCTGGATTGTCCTCTGATCACCATGTGTCCACTATTGTAAGGGCGTCCGTTTTCATTGCGCAGTGTATTACAAGGGGTATAGCATCTAGATCCAGGGATGTGATCATTTCACTATATTCTGATTTTTTAAGCTGATCATTGAATATAATGCCGCCTTCAGTACGTACCTCTCTAAACACTTGACGCAAATTGAATGACCCATTACTTTCTAACCCAGAAAATCAAGGGCCTAAATCATAAAACTTACAGTGACCATCTCAAAGCTTTGCCTCTCTTCTTATCATCATGCAAGCTACCAAGTGACAACCTCTGCATCACATACAAAGCTTCTGAATCTATCCTCTCTAATCTACTGCACATGCACAAGCCCAACAGTAAGATAAACACCTATTAACAAATCTTAATCTCTTCTGCAACATAAACAGAGCATGGTGGAAAGAGAGATATGCATCTCAGAGAATGACACTTCTTTGGATTAGTCCTCCTCTTCACATAAAGCAAAGTACTTCTCTTATCATATCCAAGCATAATTTGGAAGAATGGATGGGAAACCACAAATTCACCCTGCTTTAGCATCCTTTTACTTTATGGTTAGGGTAACATGTAAATATTCGGACTGGCTTAGGGTTATTCATACTTAAATTACAAAGGCTACAAACTTTACAGCAACACAGGTGTATGCTTCTAAAGGTCCTCAAAGGATCAATAGCCTAGGAAGTACCTATGACCCTTAATGCGAAAAACCCCTCTCCAGAATAGGTATAGCCACATGGAACTTACCTACTGAAAAAATATTGATAACCTTCAAACATTTATAAAATTTGCAAAACAATCTATATGTTCCTGCTTTCTCAAATCTGTCTAGGTATTGCAGCTCATAAAAGCAGGTGATCACATGTAAATTAATATTTAGATATTTACTTACAATATTTACAAGTAATTAATCGTTCTAAAACGTGTTTTGATTTTACTACAGTCAAAATATTTTTATATTTGAATATACTGTAAATATTTATTCAGGCTTTGATCTGAAGAGTGTTTTGTTCCATTTGTTTTACACATTTCTTAACTTGTAACTGTATTGCTGTTCAACATATTTTTAATGAAGTCTTGTACTGGAATCATGACTGAAAAAGGTCAATAAAAAGTCCACCTACCCAGTTACCAAACTGTAAAATAAAACAAAATAAATTCTGATTGCTAAGAACCTCTATAGACACCTAAGACCATTAGTTTCCGTTTAAAAGTTGCATCATTGTTATATGTGCGTGCATGCATAGTGTATTAGTATCACTTTGTATACATTCTTTGTTACACTTTTACTAGCTCTGCTAACTTTCAAATGCATACAAACACGTGCATCTGAATTTTATGTATTTGTGGAGTTTTTCAGCCTGGCATTGGACTAATAAAGAGTATTCCTGGCAGAAAGATGGAAAGAAAAATGTTGTCAATAACCCTCACTATCCACGGGCTCCCTCTCTGTGAATTTACATTTCAGACTTCCCAAGTAATCGTCTTCCTTAGCAACTGCACAAACAAGCTACACTGTAGAGTGACAAACTCATCTTTTCTTTGCAGAATACCTCCACACTTAGACAAATTCAGAATCCACAAAAGTGTATTATTTTTACCAAAAAACAGAAGACAACAAATCCTGCAGTCTTTTCCTCTCATTAATGACTACCTATTACAGTCATGTCTCTTTTTTTCTTCATCTTGGAATGGCTGACCTCAGACCATGTGTCCTCAATAAACAATTCATGATTAAACTTGATTACCCTTCACTATCAGAAATCATATCCATGTTTTCCTAAACTAAACACGTCAGCACAACAACTGACTGCCTCTGTTACTTTCAAAAATACCACAAACTTCACACATATTCTCCATTGTGGACACCACCCTATCATTTAATACTTTGAAATTACTTGCAGAATTGCTCCTGAACCACATTTCCATACGTATCTATCTCACTCCATGCATGTACGTCTTTCACTGTTCTTCCACACATTTTTCTGTACTAGTGTATGTTAGCTAGCTAAATCTGAAGTTTATAAGCTAATTCAACAGTGCACAGTAAGATGACAAAATACTAGGTGATTATATACTGCTAAGATGTTCATTTGCCTTAATGATAGTTTTATTGGTCTAGCCGCATTTTCCTGGCATGGGTATGCTCTTTCGCAAACAGTCTAGCCTCAGTAATTATTTGCTCTTTGTTTAATAATAGCACTACATAAAGAATTTCAAATTTGTTATGTTAGTATTTGAAAACATCACTGACATTATGCCACTTTGTCTCCATGAAATGTCTTATGTCTCTGTTCCTTTTGCTGTCTGTATCCATTCTGGGTGAACACAGGGCATTACAGCTTCACCTATGACACCCAACCACTTCTACAGCTCCACCATATCCATCAAACTCATAACACACCACAATTTCAGAATAGTAAAAAAGCTTTTCTGCTTCTATTACCTCTGGTCTGCTCTTTCAGTGCATGGCACAATGGATAAGTGACTAGCACTGCTATCTTCTAGATCTTGTATTTCTGGTTCAGTTCCTGTCTCAGATTGTTAATACTGTGTACTACCCTTAAGTGTGTTTGTGTGCGTGTGTGCCTTTTTGTCTATGTCCTGCAACAGACTGTTGTCCCATGCAGAACCAATTTCCAACCTTATACCCTTGACTGATAAGATAGGCTGTATATCCCACCAATACTGAACAGGACAAAACAGGTATTGGAGAATGAAGGAATGAATAAATGTTTTGTACCCTTAGATTGTTTTCTACCTGCACAGAAAGCAGATGATCTCAACAATTTTCAGTGTGCAGGTATTGGCACTACTGCTTTGGACATAAGTTTTGTCTGAAACTTCTTCATGTAATCTTCTTGCTCAGCTGACAATGGGTCTTCCTGTCTGCTGAAACATGACATCTGGTATTGTCAAATCATTGTGAAAAAATGTTTAGTTTACCTGCTCTCCTATCCTACTCAGTATTCGGCTGTTTTTCTTTCCTTGATATGAGACCCACTTTATTCTACCTTTCTTCTTTTTAGCCTTTGTTACATCTCTTCCTCTTGTTTTTCACCTACATGTTGCTTCATTTTTTCTTGCATTACTGATTTTTCATACTCATAAGCAACGTCTTTCACTACCTTCCTATTCTTAATAAAAACAACACAAAAAGAGGAAATGTTTTCAAAAACTGAAATACGTCTATACTTACCATATTGTTCAGTTTATATTGTTTCATGATTGTAGTATAAATGTGGAGTGTTACTCCCCAAGTATCTATTGAAGGTAGGAAATTGGATAACCAGGAAACCAAGAAAACACACAAATTTAATATGGAGTCTCCTATCAGTTTTTTCAGCACTTAGACTCCTACCCATGAGGATTATTATTACAATTTTTGTCACAGTTCAGTTTCATGTTTTTATCAGACCATACTCTGCATTTAGGTGATTTAGTCATCTGGTTAGGAAGGGAAAGCTACAACACAACACACACAATGTAGACATCATACACATATGGCTAAAATGTTTACATTTAACTCTTTTAGTCAAAGAGAATGAACCCATGCAACCAATGACTCACAAAAACTTAGGCTGCCACATAACATCGCCATGCCATTCTCCTCAAGGAATCAATATTGAACAAATAATGGTTGTCTGAACTGGTCCATCCTTAGCATTCAACAGTCACATGAAGTATTTTTGTGTCTTTCAGATTTTTCCGGTTAGGGGTCACCACAGCTGAAACTCCAGTCCGCTAATGATTGGCAGTAGATTTTTACGTACTGGCTTGCCGGGCCTAATGCACAACCTTCAATGAAGGAACGCCCATTCACGCATGTCACCACACAGAAGACGCTCCGAGAATCGAATGGGCAACGTCTAACTGTGAGGCGACAACGCTACCACAGCACCACCACCGCAGTCACATGAAGTATACATTTTGTAAATTCCAAACACTTGTAGAGATGTGGTATGTACTGTAAGACCACTAATAAAGGACTCCTAATGATGGCTGGTAACATAGCAAACTAATATCTACTTTACAGAGTTCTCTACCACTAAAGTTACCTCACCCTCAATGAATAATACATAGATACATAAATATATAAACACATGCCCATATAAAGCCTTCCATTTTAAGTGTGTATTCCCTAGAAATGAGTACCACTGCATAACCTTAAAGAATTCACTCATTCTTCCTGTACATATACACATCAACTTTATAGAAGTTAATTTATCAAACCCACTGCCCAATACTGATAAAAAAAAAAGCAGTACCAGTCACTGGTTAAAACAGTTAAATAAATCTTTAATGGCAAACAACTGTTATTTGTGATAATGTCATCAAACAAACATTTAACTGAAACAGTGTCATTCAACTCCAGATGCTCACCTGCTTTGCTTACCCTGCCTTAAGCGGTATATTACTACACTTGACCATAACAGTTCTCCACTCTCTTGACATACACTTCCTCTCAATTCATAAAAATGCTCTTTACGCAAATCACATTGCAAAATCCTGTAGCTCAATTCTCCATCAAATTGGACTCCTCGACAACCAACATATGCTTAAAGATAAATTAAAATTGTTCCTGCTATTCCCCAGGGTAAATTATTCCTAATCTACCTCTCATATATACATGTAACATGTCAGTGACTTTCTCTGCTCTCTTATCTGCTCTTCTTATGCAAAATATCACACCCAGTTCGGGTTTGTAAAAGGCAGATGATGTCTCCTAAATTTTATAGATTTCTTTGAAGTGGTCACCAAAGCCGTAGATGAGGGTAAGATGGTTTACACAGCTTATCTAGATCTCACCAAGGTTTTCAACACCATCCCCCACTCTGGAATTATAGATAAACTCATTAAACTAGGTATAAATCCCTATGTCACAAGATGGGTTGCCAAGTGGCTCATTGACAGAACCCACACTTTGAAAGTAGCAGACTCCAAATCCGACTTCAGACCAGTGATAAGTGAAGTACCACAGGGTCAGTCCTGGGTCCTCTCCTGTTTGGTATCTACTTCTCTGAAGTACAGGCTAACACAGAAGGTCTTTGGCTAATGAAGTTCGCAGATGACTGCAAACTAGGAGCCATAATCGAAACTCTAACGATGTGGACATCCTACGAAAGGGCCTCACTGAGAGAGATGCCTGGTATCAAGCCATGGCCTCAAGCTCAATGCCAAAAAGTGCATTGTCATCCCTTTTGGCAAAAACTCTGTACCCATGAACTACCACATAGGCAGTAGTCTACTTAACTCCAAAAATGTGATAAGAGACCTTGGGACACAGGTAGACAGTAGTCTCTCCTTTGATAATCACATCGCCAAAGTAATCAGGAAATCCTTCTATGTGGCACACCTCATCACAAAAGGTTTCTCATCCAGGAAAAAAAAGAGGTCATTGTTCCCCTCTACTCATCACTCATTAGACGCATTATAGAGTACAACACCCCTTTTGGTATGTACATCACAAGACATCTACAATGAATGGAAAAGCCACAGAAATATCTCACAAAGAGGATTACTGGCCTCAAATGGATGCCCTACGCAAACCGTCTCAAAAAATTCCAGCTTTACTTCGTTGCATATCACCTGCTCAGAGGCGATCTCTGCCTAACATACAAAGCTATGTCAAACCCATAGCTGTTGGACAAGCTCCACTTAAAGAAATCCCAATCCCTCCGAGCTACATGCTCTAGGGACCTAAACCTTGTCACCACAATAAACAGAACATGCTGGAGGGATAGATTCCTGTCCCAGAGACTTCCCAAACTCTGGAACAAACTACCTATCTATAATCAAACAAAGCTCCTCATTAGCACTCTTCAAGAAAAATCTTGATGATTGGATGGGAGATAGGAAATTCACCTCTGGGATCACTTCTGTGGCTCTGCTCAACAGGGGCACAGGAAAATAATTTTCTTGGGTGGCGAAAGCCAGGGTACCTTTTTGGCTAGGCTTATATAGGCCCTAGGTCCAATAGCCTAGTACCTACCTATGAATCTATTATATAGGACCTTGTGTGTTACTTTTTAACCTCAGCTAATGCTGATCATGTTACTGCAAGATATATTTGCTTATTTCATGACTGTCTCATTTATTCATCATCACTTTTTATGCAATGCTGCTAAGGTTACCGGAGGATTCTGTATTTTGCATATGTATTACTGTTTCTTCTGACTGCAGCATTGGCAGGACTAAAGAGTAGGGCAATGGTTCTTTAAAATGCCTTGCACTGCATGCAATAGCTTACTGCAGAGTTCAGGAATTTATTAGGATTACCAGACATCTGCATATCAGGATTTTAACAAAACTTTGCATATGTGTGTTATGAAGGGTGATGACGTATAGATGAACTACATCTCATCAAACCTTATAGATTCATAGCCCTTAGCTGCTACTGCAGCCCAATACCAGCTCAGTGACATACCACCTAAACACAATAAATTACACAAAAGGTACTTTCTAAAATATTTCAGTTACCTAAACTCAAAACAATAGTTTTTTTTAGTAACGGAGGTAAGTTTCCTGTAATCCATGAAGTGGCACCCCCCTTGTTTATATACTCTTATTTCAAGGTCATTGCAACTTTGAAAAATTGCAAACAGTAACAAACACAATACAAAAATAACTCCAGTTTAAATAAATAAACAAATGGCATACATAGTCTGCCTCTATATCCAGGACTCTGCGAGCTAATGCCAGCCTGCATATAATTTTATGTATATGGGTTTGAACTGTATTAATCAAACAGACCACAGCCAAGGACTGTATCAAGCAATAATGCTCTGATAGTTGTAAAACATGTAACTGACTTTTTTGCAACTGAAGGAAATCCAGCAGTGATGAAACACAAAACGTTGAAGTCAAATGTTACTTCAATACCATAGCTAAATAAAAAAAAAAAGGTTCCATGATTTCTCTTTGACCAAAGTGTCTTCTTGTTCGACTCCTGGAACTACAACTATGACTTGTTATTCCAGCAGTACTGTTCTTAGATAGAGCAACTGGTCGTCGTCTTCTTCTTTCGGCTTCTCCCGGTTAGGGGTCGCCACAGCGGATCACCTGTCCGCTCATGATTGGCAGTGGAGTTTTACAGTGTTGAGTTGCCAGCCCAGCGCCCAACCTTCCACAGAAGGCACACACACATATGCACTCACACCTAGGGCCAATTTAGAGTGTCCAATCCACCTACTGCATGTCTTTGGGATGTGGGAGGAAACCGGAGCACCCGGAGGAAACCCACGCGTCCACAGGGAGGACATGCAGACTCCGCACAGAAGGCACCCCAGCCAAGGATTGAACCGGAGAACTTCTATGAAAAATGCAAGACTGATTATTCAGCCAGATCATTTTATTGGTACCAGGTACCACAGAATGTCTCTGCACCACAACAATTATCCTCATTCATATTGAAAGGGACAAAAACCTAACTGTAATGGTAAGAAAACAGGAAAACCCAGGTAAATGTTGGGTCCAAATTTCAGATGGAATACCCTAAAAGATTTTTAAAACATATCAGTGAGGCCATAGACTAAATATATCAAATATGTGATCACCTTCTTTACACCTAGGTTGGAAATGTGGCAGGAATCCATGTCACCGCAAATCATGCAAGTCTGCTTTACTTGCTATGACAATAATCATTAAAATGCAAGATGTTCCATGTCAAATTGCAATAGATCAGTTGCCTCATTAAAGCGGAAAATTGTACTTCTCATTCTTATTTTCATTTGAAAGGCCTTGCTTATTTGTGCCAGTTCCAATGGAAATTAAACCACTTCCCAGATATCCAAAAAAACACAAAAATCAGTCCGTTATGATATGAATAAGCGCTTTTGTTCTTTTAATTATACAGATCCTCATCAGATGTCTAAAGTAAGAATGTCAGCAAACACCTAAAATGTAAGATATATATATCATGGAACAGTTAAAGAGAGAAAATTAAAAGTGATCCTTAGTGAATATAGCTCAGCAAACATGCTGCTGTTCACTCTTTATTTACACTCTTGGCTTACGTTTTTCAAAATAATTGTATTATGTATAATTCATTCATCATTCTCCAGTTACCCAGTTAATCCAGTTCAGGGTTGTGAGAGAGGAGAGGAGAGGAAGAGCCTATCCCAAAACTCATAGGTTCATAGGCTGGTACTAGGCTATCGGCCCTAGGGCCTATGCAAGCCTAGCCATAACAATTCCCTGGCTATTTCTTCCCACAATATTTTCTTCTCTGGACCCCTGTCTAGCAGGGAGACTGACATGATCCCCGGGGAGAATTTCCTATCTCCCAACCAATTGTTAAGGTTCCTTTTGAAGAGGGCCAGTGAGGTGCTCTGCTTGACATGTATGGGCAGTCTATTCCGGAGTATGGGGAGTCTCTGGGTCAGGAACCTAGCCCTCCGGCATGTTTTGTTCATTGTGATGACAAGGTTTAGATCCCTGGAGTGTGTGGCCCTGAGGGATTGGGATTTCTTTAAGTGGAGCATGTCCAACAGTTCAGGGTTTGACATGGCCTTGTATGTTAAGCAGAAATCACCTCTAAGTAGATGATATGCCACAGAGTATAGCTGGAGTTTTTTTTAGACGATCAGCATATGGCATCTGCTTTAGGCCTGTGATTCTTTTGATGAGGTATTTCTGTGGCCTTTCCAGCTGTTGTAGATGTCTTGTGAGGTACATACCAAACTGGGCATTATACTCTATAATGGGTATAATGAGGGATGAGTACAGTGGGATAATGACCTCTTTTTTTCTGGATGAAAAGCCCTTAGTGATGAGGTGTGCCACATAGAAGGATTTCCTGACTGTTGCGGTGATGTGGTTATCGAAAGTGAGACCACTGCCCACCGGTGTCCCTAAGTATCTCATCACACTTTCAATGTTTAGTGTCCTGCCACCTATGTGGTAATTCATGGGTACATGTTTTTTTTTCCAAAGGGGATAACTATACATTTTTTGGCATCAAGCTTCAGCCCATGGCTCTGACACCAAGCATCTGTTTCTGTAAGGCCCTTTTGTAGAATATCCATATCATTTGGGGATTCAATAATGGTTCCCAGTTTTCAGTCATCTGTGAACTTTGTTAGCCAGAGTCCCTTAGTGTTGGCCTGTACTTCAGAGAAGTAGATGCCAATCAAGAGTGGTCCCATGACTGAATCTTGAGGTACTCCACTTGTCTGGAGCTGGATTTGGAGTTGGCTACTTTTACAGTCTGGGTTCTGTCAGTAAGCCACTTGGCAACCCATCAAGTGATGTAGGGATTTATGCCCAGCTTAGTAAGTTTGTCTATCATTCCAGAGTGGGGCATGGTGTCAAAGGCCTTGGCAAGGTCCATATAGGCTGTGTGGACCTCCTTACCCTCGTCCACAGCTCTGAAGACTGATTCAAAGAAGTCAATCAGATTCAGGAGACAAGATCAGCCCTTCACAAAGCCAAACTGGGTGGGGTCCAGTGTTTGAAGGTTGCCAGTGTCTTTGTTTATAAGTTCCATGATAATATGTTCCATGCCCTTGCAGAACAGGCTTGTCAGACTGATGGGATGGTAGTTCTCAGGATCCAAGGAGGATCCTCCCTTGTGGAGTGGGATAACTGTAGCTGTTCACCATTCAGTGGGCATGAAGCCTGAGGTGAGGCTATGATTAAACATGACACTTAGGTGAGGTGCCAGTTCATTTTGTAGTTCATGTAGTACACAGCCTGGGATGTAATCTGGTCCCATGGATGCTGTATTCTTAGCTTTGGAGAGTGCAGTTTCTACCTGTGTGGCCATGATTACCGGAATTTGGCAATCTTTTGGTATTCAGATTGGCCCTTTAGGGGGTGAGATGGGAGGTGAAGTTGGCACTAAATCGATCTGCCAGGATATTGGCAATATCCTTGGGATCAGTATATTTAATGCCATTCTGTTGTAGCTCAGAGCAGATCTGAGCATTGCCATTTAGATTCTTGACATAACTATACAATGCCTTGTGGTTGTCTTTGGAATCTTTGGCAATTTTATTTTCGTAACTAACTTTTGAGGATTTTATGAGGGATCTCAGCTTCTTACTGAGGCTGGTGAGGGAGTTTTTTGCATCCTGGGATTTTCCTCTTTTCTGCAACAGTTTCTTCCTTCTGTTGTATAGTTTGTTTATAGCTGGGGACCACCAGATTGGCTTCCTTTTTTTGGAGAAGAGCATCTTGGTTCTATTTGGGACGGCATGATTCATACATGAGTGGATGTGCTCGTACAGTGCCTTAGTGTAGGATTCTGCAGTCAAACTTCCAGATCCTGTCTGCGTGGGTGTCGTGAAGTTTGTCACTTCTGACTTCAGTAGCATGAAGTTGGCTTTGGAGAAGTTTTTTAAGGAGGTTTCCTTACTGGGGGTGGTGGTGGGATGTGGATGTCAAGGGTGATTTGCTTATGGTCAGACCTGACCAATGAGGGGGTGACCACTGGTGTGGAGCATTAATGACCAGGTCTAGGATATTGGAATCCCTGATGGGACAATGGAATAGTTGATCCAGGGCATTGGAATTTATGAATTCTAAGAACCGTTGGGAAAAGGTGTTGGTACCCAAGTAGTTTTCCCAGTTAGTGGCAGGGTAGTTGAAATTACCCAGTATTAGGGTGTTTGGTTGTATCTTAATATTTTCTGGTATGTTTAGAAAGGTGTAGTGAGAATCTTTGGGCATGGTGAGGGATCTGTAGCAAGCTACAATTTGGATTGCAGTCTTACCTAGTGTTAGTTGCACCTGGAGAATTTCAGATGCATTGTGTTGGGCAACTAGCCTGGAGGTGTGAATATGGACACTCCTCCACCTTTAGTATTTCGGTCTTGGTTTTGTGGCCGAAAAGTGTGGTAAGAATTGCAGCCTGGTATTGCAGGGGTGCTCTCTGAAGCCTTGAACTAGGTCTCAGTTACTGCACAGATATCAATGCTCTCCATTTTTAGGAGTGCCTCGAGAGGGTGCATTTTGAGGTTTAGACTTCTAGCACTGAGTAGCATTACCTTCAGATTTTGCATGCTTGTATCTGTTATGGTGGTGGTTTTATCCTTTGAACCTTGCCTGAAAAAGGCACTATAGGGGTGGCAAGAGCTTTAGCCAGTAACCTGAATCCCAGGGGTGACAGGTGCAGACCATCTCAGGCAAAGCATTGTGGTTTGTCGATCATATCTTCCCAGACAGACAAATACTGGAACCCCTTTGAATGACACCAGAAGCTTAGCCAATTGCTGACGTCAATCATTTTGTCCTTATACTTTGGTATCATTCTGGGCAAAGGCAGGATATTACTCAGGACTAGGGTCATACCTGCCTGGGTCACATGATTCAAGAGCTCTTCCATGTCTCTTTCATGTAGTCCAAGGAGGTATGTCTCAAGTCATTCACTCCAGCATGGGCAATGACAGAGTCATATTAATACTTGTTGTGGAGTGACTTGAGTGCATGTGTTATGTGGCGGATCCTAGCACCAGACAGGCAGCTGACTGCAATTTTCTCCTTGTTCAGCCTGGTGAGTGGGATATTAGTGTGCCTGACTATTGAGTTACCTATGACTAAAGTGTTGGGTACATTGTCTTGCCTTAGGGGCTGTTGTTGGGTGGCACACTGGTGTTGTGAGCTATGTGTCACTTTGGCTGTGACTGGTGTTTGTTTGCGTTTCAGCTTCGGAGGTCTGTCTTGCTTGGGCAGGTTAATGTTAAGGGCCTCCGCATATGTGGGTTTAGTGTTGCTATGTGTGGGTGTTGATGGTGTGGGTTTTGAAGGGCTAGGAGTTGCTTGAGGTGTAATGCAGGTGTTAACCTTCTCCTCTTGACTGTCTAGCACAATCTTGGCCGGAGAGAGCTTTGCTTCCAGTTTGGCTATGTAAGGGCATCTCTCGCAGGTTGTAGTGTTGGGTGGTAGGAGGAGAGGATTGTCTGTGTACATGAGGCAGTTGCCGCATTGCCCCAGTATGCCCAGATTCACCAGGTGGACAGAAGAAATCACCAGAAGCTGACCCTTGGACATGTGCTTTTTTGTAAAGTTTAAGAGCTGTTTTCCCTTACCTTTGCAAGGTACTCAGTGGGCATAAGCCAGTAAAGTTTATAATGGTCAGGGCATCAGCCCATATAAGCATGCAGGCAGACACAGACGCACCTAAAGAAATTATCCAAATTTTCAATATGGGGGGGCAGCACATTGTGAAATCCTACATATGATTAGGGAGAACGTGCAGACTTGGTAACTCAATTGAAACCTGAGGAATTCAAGCATTGTGATACAACAACAATAACTGCACTTTTACTTTGCCACACTTTACACGCAATATTAAAGGAAATATTAATATTTCTACAAATGTATTGGATATATTATCCACACACACAAACACATGCGTGCATATATTCACTAATATTTCCAATCTATCTTTTTCTGTACAGTAAAGTTGGGCATTACAGACAGAAGATATTACAGTTGCTCCATTTATCAGCCACCTTATTAAGCATTTTAAAACGAGAAAAGACTTCTTAAAGGACTCAGTACAGGACAAGTCATGACAGCAGTTTTCTTTTTTTTTTTTTTTTTTTTGCTTTCATTTTTGCATATCTTGAAATGCTGAAATGGGCTGTAAGCAGTCTTTGTGTATGATAGCATATATTGTTGCAGTAGGATATACTTTGTAACTTCATGCCTTAGTTTTGGACTGAGAAAGTATTACCCTTGATCTATTGAGAATTACATGGAAGCTTCTGCTTCATCTATATCCCTTTAACACCAAACTCTTTGAAACATTTCTTTCCAAACCTCATGGGACAGCACCATTCCTGTAGTACACAAACCACAGAACCACAACCACCAGTGCACCAGTACTCATAGGATATAGTTTTGTGTGGAAACAATACACACAGGATGGCATTTATAACAGATTGCTATACCAGAGCCAAGCTCTCTGCTCACTTAGGCAGATTCATGCTGGTAGGTAAAAATGGAATTAAGAAAATTGCAGAATTAACACGCCTTTCCTACTGAATGCCTTCAGAGAACTTTCATGGATTGCCCATCTTAATAGGTTCATAGGGGTTTACTAGGCTAACAACCACAAGGAATTTTTAAGCTAAGCCATGCATCATACATTTCTGACAAGTTCTGGTACCCTTGATAAGTGTAAGCAGGGGCTTAGGAGGGGAACCATTTACAAGCAGGGGCATGGGAGCTGAACCATTTACAGGCTGTGTCCATTAGAAACACTGGTGTCAAACCAGGGATGAATTTTCAGTTCCCCATCCAGTTGTCCAATTTACACTTGAATTAGGCTAGGGAGGAACTCTGCTTCGCGTGTTTGGGGAGACTGTTCCAGAGAAGGGGTAGTCTCTGGAATACATACCTGTCTCTCCAGTGGGTCCTATTAATATCACAGGCAAAGTTTAAGTCTTTAGAATGGGTAATTCTGGTGCTGTGTGTTTTGCCAATATGCAGGTCCATCAGAGTGGGGTCTGGCAATGCCTTGTATGACAGGCATAGATCTCCCCTCAACAGCCTGCAGGAGTCAGAATACAGGGCCTTAAGGCATTCTGCATAGGACATGTTGTGCTCTGTATTCTTTTAGTAAGGAACCTCTAGAGGTATTCCAATTGTTGGAGATGCCTGGTTAGGTACATCCTAAAGGGGGTACTGTACTTAGGTCTGATGAATGGCGAATATAATGGAACAATGACTTCCTTGGACGTAGATGCCATACCTTTCTTTACAAGTTACGCAACATAGAATGATTTCCTCACTACTATAGACAAGTTATGGTCAAAGGCTAGATTACTGTCTGTGTGTGTGTGTGTGTGTGTGTGTGTGTGTGTGTGTGTGTGTGTGTGTGTGTGTGTGTGTGTGTGTGTGTGTGTGTGTCCCCAAGTCCCTGACTACTGGGTCAACTTGAGTGTGTTGTTAATATGATAGTTTCTAGGGGTGGATGACTTCCTGAAGGACACTATTATGCATTTCATAGTTTTAGTCCATAGCTCTGGAACCAGTTGTTTGCCTGTGTCAGCCCTTCCTGGTGAACATTTGTGCAAGTGGGTGATTCAATGACAGCTCCTAATTTGCAATCTGCAGATTTAGTCAGCCAGAGGCCACTGATGTTGGCATCAACTTCAGAGACATAAATGCCAAAAAGGAGCATTCCCTGACCTATCCCTGAGGGACTCCACTTGTGACTGGCCTCTTTGTAGAGGTGGGCTCCCGAATTCTAATTTTCTGGATCTTGTCTGTGAGCCAGCTGGCTATCCACTGGGTGACGTAAGGGTTTATACCTAACCTCTTAAGTTTGTCAAAAATGCTCAAGTGGGGATGTCAAATGCCTTGGCCAGGTCAAGGTAGGCAATATGAACCATACTACCCTCATCCACTGCTTTGGTGACCTTCTCGAAGTCCACAAGGCTGACCTACCCTTGGTGAAAGCAAAGTGGGTTGGGTTTAATGTCTGGAGATTTCCTATGTCATTACTGATCATTTCCATGATAATTCTTTCCATGGCTTTGTATACGAGACAAGTGAGACTTATGGATCTATAGCTTCCAGGGTCTGTAGATGGCCCACCTTTGTGCAGAGATGTAACTGTTGCTGTTCCTTCATTCATGAGGCATGAAGCCTGTTTGGAGGCTACAGTTAAATAGCAATTCCAGAGTGCCTGATAGATTATATTTCATACTATTTAGTAGGCATTCTGGGATACTGTCTGGGCCCACTGATGCAGTGCTCTTGGCCTTAAAGACAGCATTAAGGACCTGTTTCCTGGTGATTGCAGGGGGAGTTATATTTTATGGCATTTCCTGAGGAAAGGTTGATGGGGAGATAGAGATAACATTGTAGGTTTGCTGTATCTTCTGGCTCAGTATAGGTGGCTCCAGTTGAAGTGGCCGGGGATGGGTTCCTTACTGAATAGATTGCAGCCACATAATACTGGTCTGTGCATGTACATTATGCTCTGCTTGGGAAAGCAGCAGCTGCAACATGGCTAACAACCATTCTCACTTGCACTTCCCTGCTCAAAAATATTGCAGTATGAACAAATATTAATCCTTCATACTACACAGCTTCCAAAAGGAGTCATCATCTGTGATATACACTATGTTAAATTATATCCTTCCCTAGGAGATCCTTGTTAAAATCCAATCCTTAATCCTAAACAGCCCACATGGATATACAATTTCCAAAGGTCTCTGGTGCCAGCTTGGTAGATTTGGGCATCCTAAGTTAATGTTACACGTCTCATGTTCTCATACAACCACTAAATCATTGAAGAAAATAACATGATATACAAGAGATGTAAGTACACAACTTCCTTGGAGGCAAAAAACTTGCATACAAACAAGGCTGTTAGTTATACCCAAACTACATCTCTCATACACACCAATCATCACATACACAAATTATCTTATTCTGAGGAGCATAAAAGAAACCTTCCCTTCCCATATCTCAATGACCTTCAAAGCCACCTAACAGCAACACTGCTCCTCAGCAATCACTTAAACACACACCAAAAGTAACACCAAACATTCTACATAAACCTACACCCAATGTTCTCCCAACAGGAAAGCCCATAAAGCAAGCATACTTTACCTAATACTCTTGTCACTGGGAACTCTATTGTGTGACACATAGATGCCCCACTCACCAGGTTAGACAATGAGATGATAACACGTTAGTTGTCAATCTGGATCTAGGATCTGCAATATCATGCACACACTCAAGTCACTGCACCTCAGGTACCAGTTTGACTGTCATAGCTAATGTGGGTTTAAATTATCTCAGATATACCTCATTGGATTATATGAAAAGAGATGCAATGGATTTCTCAAAGTATGTGTCACAGACAGGTACACGTCTTGTATTGAACAGCATTCTACCTTCACCAAGGATGATGACACAGTATGAACATAAAATTATTTTCATAATTGGCCTAGTTTCTGGTGTCACTCCAGGGGGATTCAATATCTGTCAGCATGGAGTACATGGTAAGCAGACCACTTTACTTCGACAAGGATGGGCTGCACCTGCCCCTACCACCACCACCACCAAAAGCTTTCAGAACTGGCTAAAACTTTATCCACCTCCTTAGAGCCTTTTTTAGGCAATGCCAAAAAGACAAAACTACCAACACAGTGAAAAAAATCTCCAAGCAACCATCTTTACATCTGAGTGACATCTCCAGGTGCATCTGCAGTTAACTCCTACTTACACCTCTAGGCATCAAATATTGTTTGCTCATATTTGCATCAATAATTTCAAAGCCATCCTATGTACAGGGTTTTGAAAGATTTCATCTAAAGCTTACACGGTGGCAAACTCAAATGTATTAATATTTGATCTTTGCATAATGTAGGTGAATAGAAATGAACTATTGTTTTATGGTATTAATTAATATAGATATAATTTTCACATTTTTCTAAATATCTCAATAACCAAGTAACACAGATTTAACTCCTTAGCTTCATATCAAAGCTCTCAGCTAGATGAATAAAATGCTGCTGCCAGTCTGTGGGTAACTTGAGTGGTTGCTGAGATATTGTAAGTTGTTTACAAAATATTACAAATGTAATAGTTACTGTGTTTACTGTGACTTACAAAATTCAGTTTATGACCTAGAGTCTAAAGACTACTACCACTATAAAAATAGTTTGCACTGAAGAGGTTTGCCATTTATACTTTTTTCATAAACCCTATGGTTCCAGAGACATGAACATTTGTTTGAAATGAGAGGACATTGTTTGATTCTGTCAAAAGGCATAGGCTCTGCCCATTGGAAATTACAGTGCAAACTTCCTGAACTCCATTGGAGGTGTTACTACTCAAAACTAAGAACCTATACAAAAACTTCACACCCTTCATGCCCTCCTCACAATGGAGAATACAGACATCTGTGTCATGACTGAGACCTTGGTTCAAAGCCATAGAAAGTAATCTGGCAGTTCAAGGCTATATATCCTTTCGTATATTTAGACCTACAACAGCACAGACTGGGGCCAAAGGTGAAGGTGTCCTGATGTACAATAGCAACAAATACACCTTCAGGCTGTTTAAACGGGTCTCTATTATTTAAACAAAGTTTCAAAACTTCGAACGTGCCTTCATTGACAGTGTGATGTTGAAAAGGCCAATTCCCGGAGACACAGAACAGTGATTTTTTTTCCTATGGAAAAAAATCACTGGGCCGTTTTTGGGACTTTGCCATTTCCTACACTGTGGCGTGAACTTGGAGTTGGTATATTTAAGTAGAGAGGGTGTGTGTGTGTGGAGCGGGGGTGAAGCCCCCCACTTTATTTTGTGGGTTGTTTTTTTTTTTCTTGGACCAGCGATTTTTTTTCCCTAAGAAAAAAATTGCTGTTCATTGTATTCAGAATTTGGCCTTTTCGACATTAAGCTGTTGATGAAGGCATGTTCGAAGTTTTTAAACTTCATTTAAATAATATAGATGCGTTTAAACAGGGTGATACCATGGAGCTCATCCATATGCAAGTCATCATAGATAAGGTCCCTCATCATATCATGGCTAGCTACAGGTCACCATATATGTCCCTAGAATCTTGCGACTCTTACCTAAACCTACTAGAGGGGTTCAACATCCAAACACCCTATTTATGGGTGAGTTTAACTATCCCTCTATAGACTGGCAAACTTACACTGCCTCAAAATCATAGGCACAAACATTCTGGAACAGATTGATCCTCTGTTGGAAGCATGCACTAACATACTGAACTTGGTGCTCACAAACTTGGGAGGATGTTGCACCACCCACCATGTCACATGCTCACTTGTGAGGTCAGATCACAAATATGTCTCCTCTAAAGTAAAAATCAACATGGAAAACCCAACTAAAACAGTAAAAGCTAGGAACCATTTTAAGGCATTCTATATCCCATTAAGTTATTGTTTGTCAAACTTCAAGGCTCACCCCAACACCGAGACCACAGCTACCTATGCAGAATTATTCACAGAGTGCCTATACAAACATGTGAAGTGCCTATACAAACATGTGAATGGCTGTATAGAGACTGCCATACCTACCAGAAGTAAACCCAAAACAAACACTGAAAACAAAACCCACTAGTGGAGTCGTCACCTAAGCAGGGTATATAATAAAGCAAGAAAACGTATGGCCAAAATAAGGAAAAGCAGCTCCCTTAAAGTGTTTTCTTTTATAACGAAATGAGATCTAAGTCCAGCAAGGCTAACAACTAGGTTAGGATAGCCTCACAGCCTAAGGGTAATCATAAGGCTTTCTTCAGCTATCTCCGGAACCTTAAAGGTAACACAAAGTATTGTAGTGAACATTACCACATCCACTGATAAGGGTGACAAAACAAACTCATTGGCTGATAGATTCAGCTCAATGTTCAACCCCCACTCTTCCCCCCGGTCCACAAGGTAAAATCCCCTCTAACATACTACCCCAACTATTGTCAGGGACCAGGAGCTAGCATTACTCATTAAAGCCTACCACCATGGGTCCCAACATCATCACCAGTAGCCTCCTAAGTAGTCTAAAAAAGAAGTTATGTACTCACCACAACATTCTATCGGAGTAGTTGTACTTCATTTGTCTTCAACCTGTGGGTTACTGATCCATATCGGACCCGAGCTGGCAACTTTTACTAGCATCTGCTCCAAGCTCCAAACTCCTCCCCTTACCCATAATACACCTCCACTGCCTTCCATCCCCAGATCGATTTTGCTGAACCTTATCCTGATAACCTGACCTGAAAAATGTACTTGTGACCTATACTGCAGCCCATAGGCTGATCATACAACAAGGTCTGGGGGAAGGAGGGAGGGATGGTTGAAGATAAATGAAGTACAACTACTCAGATGGAACGCTATGGTGTGTACATAACTGCGTTATCTGAAGTAGTTTACTTCATTTGGTCTTCAACCTTTGGGACAGAGTCCCCAGCTACTAAACTCCTAGGAGGCCTTCATGGAAGGATATTCTGGAGCAGTGCAGAACCAAAGGATGCTCTCCTTCTGGAAGTCAAATCTAATTTGTAATGAGAAATAAATGTATGAGATGAGGATTAAATAGCTGCAGAACAAATATCATCCAAAGACACTCTAGACCAAAAGGCCGCAGACATAGCCATGGACCTAGTGGAATGAGCTTTCACCTGACCTGGAGGAGACATGCCTCTGTTCTTGCAGGATGCATGAAGAAATCCATCTAGCAATAGTGACCTTGGAGATAGGTTTCCCCAGAAAGTGTTTATAGAAGGATACAAACAATTGATCCAATTTACGGAAATTTTTTGTCTTGTGTAAATAGAATCGTAACGGTCTATGAACATCCAACATGTGGAGTTTGTATTCCACCTTGTTAGTAAAATTAGAAAAAAATACAGGCAAATTGATGGTCTGATTGATATTGACTGGTGATACCACCTTAGGAAGAAAGGATGGATTGATTCAATGGGAAATCTTATCTTTGTGAAAAATCATATAAGGAATTTTGACGGACAAAGCCTGTAATTCTGAAACCCTTTTGGCAGAAATAATAGCCACCAGAAAAGCTGTTTTCCAAGATAAAAATTTCAGATTTGCAGTTGCAGCAGGCTCGAAAGGCGGAGCGACCAAAGCTTGAAGTACCATAGTAAGGTCCCATGGGGGAAAAGGATCTTTGACCAGGGGGTGTAACAAAAAGGTGACTTTAATAAAGGCTTTACACAGTCTGGAGGAGGCTAAAGAGGCAGAATTCTCTCCCACAAGAAAATGAGAGATGGCAGCCAGCTGAACATTGACAGTAGAAGAACTAGCTCAGTGTTAAAAAATATCAGCTAGAAAAATCAAGAATGGCAGAAATAGGAGCCATGAAGGGGTCTAAACTCCTTTGAGAGGCCCAAAAAGAAAAACGTTTCCACTTGCTGCAATAAACCTTCCTGCTCAAAGTCTTATGAGCAGCCACTAAAATACATCTAACTGAGGAGAATAGTCCAGGAGTCCTAGCAATCACGGGAACTGGAACAGCCAAACTGTGAGCTTCAGGCTGTCCAGATTCAGATGAGGCACCCCCAAAGGGCATGAAATTAGATCCTGAATGAGATCTAGGATCCAAGGCAGAGCCAGAAGGTGAGACCAAATGAAGGGAAACCAAACTTGGCAAGGCCAGAACAGGGCAATGAGGATCACTTTGCTCCCCAGTTGACAAGCTTTCTGTAGAAAGCTCGGAATGAGAGGTACTGGCGGGTAAGCATACAGGAGACCAGGAAGCCAAGCATAAACTAGAGCATTTCTGAGGAACTCCCCTGGCAGGGGGTTTAGAGTGAAAAACTTCCTGCACTTAGCATTGGAAGGAGATGAGAAGAGATCGCAGCAAGGTTGACTCTACTCGCTGAAAATCTGTTCTGCTACTGACAGATTCCGAGACCACTCATAAGGCATCAGAATGGTCTGACTTAGCCTGTACACTAGGATGTTGGACCATCCCGGAATATGCATTGCAATAAGAAAGTGACTGGTGGAGATCACCCATTCCCACACTCTCATGACCTCACGACAAAGGGGGTAAGATCTGGTCCCTCCATGTTTATTAATAAACAATGCCCCCCCACCCAAGTTAGGAGGCATCTGTGATCACTGTGGCTTGGGCCAGGGCTGAAACAAAAGGTCATCCCTCCAAAATGTACAGAGCACATCCACCATATGAGGAACGACCAACAGATTAGACTGAGTTGAATTGGATATGTCAATGGCAGTTCCAACAGGGACCATTGTATAGCTAGAGTCTACTGTAGAATTCTCATGTGTAACCTGGCACATGGGAGAATTATGGTCTCCACCATCGAGCCTAAGGCCCTCAACACTGATTCTGCCATTGGGAGATGAGAGTGGTAGATCAGGGAGACATTCATCCTCAGGTTTTGAACTCTCTCCGAGGTCAGCAAGATTTTGCACTGAAGAGTATCTATCCTGGCACCAATGGAGTCTATAACCTGTACAGGATCTAGGAGAGATTTGGATGTGTTGATTGTGATCCCCAAATGCAGGGCAAGAGTCAGGAAATAATCCCTGGTTTAGGGGAGTAGATGCATGGTGGGAGCAGTGAGGAGCCAATCATCCAGGTATGGACAGACCTGAATTCCGTGAAGCCTCAGGTAAGCCGCTACCACCGCTATCACTTTGGTAAACACCCTGGGGGCTGTGGTGAGACCAAAGGGTAGGGCTCGAAATTGGTAATGATTGACTCCTAGCTGGAAGTGGAGGAACCTCCTGGAGCTTCTGTGCATTTTATGTGATAGTAAGCATCCTTGAGGTCTAATGAGCACATCCAGTTGCTCTCTTGCAGGTACGGCATGATGGACTGTAATGTGACCATCCGGAACTTCTCTTTGGTAACTGACAGGTTCAGGGTAGAGAGGTCCAGAATGGGCTTCAAGTCCCCCATTTTCTTTGACACCAAAAAGAACCTGGAGTAGAAACCCGATCCAGACTGATCTGGGGGGATGGTTTTGATGGCTGGTTCTTCTAGCAGCTTGGAAATGTCCTGTGCTGCTGCCTCCCTTTACATGGGTGGTGCATCAAGGAGGTGCCTAGGAGATTTGGGGGAACTTACAAAGAGGATAGAGTATCCTCTGGATATATGAAGCACCCAGCGGTCCATTGTTATGGACTCCCATGCCACTAGGTGCAAGGACAATCGTCCCCCAACTGCCTCCAGAGGAGAGCAGTCAGGCAACCCCTCAGGGTTGCTGCACAGGTCTGTCTGAGAAAGGTTCTTGAGACCCAAAATTCCTTGGATCCCCTCTGTCTCTGGGCCGGCATCCATTTTGTCCCCCTCAGCCTGTGGGTGAAGAAGAGCCCTGAGTGGCCCGGGAATACTGTGACTTCTGGAATCACATCTTCTTTTGCCATCTCTGGTTCCAGGAAAAGGACCTTTGAGGGTTAGAGAAGTGGATTCCGATGGCAGTGTCTTCCCGTCCTTCTCACTCTGGACTAATGTCTCTGGGACAGTCTTACCAAAGAGTGTAGAGCTGTCATAAGGGGCATTGGAAAAAGACGCCTTGAAGGGTTTTGAAAAGTGACATAACCTGAGCCAGGCATTGCACCTCATGGACATGCCAGACCCAGCCACCCTAGCCACTCCTTCCATAGCATGTGAAAGGAGTTGCATGGATGTGTTGGATACTGCTTTTAAAGTGACCATCTTTGCGGAGAACAAAGCCTTGTCCTCCTGTGACATGGACTTGGGGGGAAGACTCGTCCAGCTCCATTACCAGGTCATGTTGAAATCTGGTGACATGGGCCAGGTAGTTCAGTGCCCCAATTGAAAAGGTAGCTGAAGCATAAACCCGCTTCCCTAGGCGATCCATCATCCATGATTCTCAGTCAGGAGGATGGACCAAGGAACCCTCTTGAGAAAGTTCCTTCTTAGTTGCTGCTGCTACCACCATAGCATCTACAGGGGAGCCCTTGTTCCATGCTGGTCTGTCTATGGGGGGGGGCTTAAAATCTTATCTGGTCTTTTTGGGATAGGTTCCATGGTGTCCAGTTCCTTCCATGCCCACTAGGTGACCAGATCCACCAAAGGATCCATAGGAGGGAACACCCAGGAAGTAGATGGGCCAGTGTCGAAAACCTCCAAAAACACGGACTCATCAGAAGAAGGTTTGGGGGCAGACCAACCTCCCCACTGATGCACGATTTCCATGATGTCACCAAAGGAGACATGCTCGGGAGGTGACCTAAGGGAGCTCCTCCATCATCCAAGTCCGTGTCCTCTGTGAGGGACTCAGGGGAGTCCAAGTGCCTCCTCTTGCATGTATGTTTGTGAGGTACCTTTCTGGTGGGGCTCTCTAGGAGGAGCTTGCTAGCCACTTGTTCCTCAGGGGAAACGGTCTGGGGGTTCCTCGAGCATGGGCTGTCCCTCAGGTAAAATGATGGGGAATGTAGATAGAGCCGAGGGGGTCTGGTTGGAGTCCAAGGGGGCAGTCAGGGGTCTCGATCCAGCGGAGATAACCATTTCTACCACGTTGAACGCCGAAGGAGAACGAACCTCCTGAGAAATCAATAAGGAGGCAAGCCTCCCCGGGTCCGATGAGAGAATTGGAGCCATGCCCAAGGTAGACGGAGCTCCGAGGAAGGGAACCTGGCCCAACAAAGTCGGAGCCAAAGTAGAAAGGTTCCACCACTTGGAGCAGACACCCAAGCTCCAGCTCTGAGAGTGGCTCGGATCAGATCTGGTTGGATCCGATATGCTCCAGGCAGCTATTGGCATCAAGGAAGCAGGTACCGTCGGTGGCGACCCCCTGACCAAAGCTAACCTCAGATCTGAATACTCCGAACCCGAAGGTCAGATCGGAGAAGGAGATATAGGCTAGAAAAAAGGAAGTGAGCTCCCCCCTCCTGAGGGAGGGAGGGCTGGCTGTCAAGACCCCCATCTGGATCAGAGCACGGATAAACCTTATCATTTTATCCAGATCAATGTCAGACAAGGACCGGGTGGACCTCGACAAGGCCACAGACTCCAACCTGGCAGGTCAGGGCATCGAGGCCCGAGAAGCTGAACATGTCTCCTCCAGCTCCAGGAAGAACCTAGGAGATTAGAGCCGAAGGGAGTCATGGATCCATGGCATTTTTGTAGTTGAAGCGAGGTCCGGAGACCTCCTTTGCTTTTCCCTCGCCTTCAACTCTCTCTCCTTCTCTACCCCTTTTCTGCTCCACTGCCACAGGCTTTGGTACAGGAGGTTGTATCCCAGCCTGGGAAGGAGGAGAAGCCAGGGGAAGAGAGGAAGGAGAAGCGGCCACAGCAGCCACTGTGACCAAAGCTGGAGTCGAGGAAACAGACTCTGAAGGGGGAAGGCGGCCTTGGAGGGCCAACGTGGGCTTCCTATCTTTAATGGTGCAGGGGTTGAAGGCCGCACATATACTGCAGTCCACACTCAGATGGGCCATGCCCAAGCACAAAACACACAAGAGTGTGGCCATCTGCAGGGGATAATTTATGGCCACACTCAGTGCAATGCTTGAAAACAAGCTTTTCAGCCATACTGTAGAAGAAAGAGAACTTTAGAAAAAAATGTTCCTTTCTTACTGGTGCACAGACACACTCGTACACTGAAAACACTGAAGGGAGAGGGGAAGCAAAAATCCACACAGAAATACAAAACTACTCTAACTATTTTAAAACACTACAACTTGACGCAGCAAGCAAGGGGAGGAGAAAGGGGAACGTATACTAACACTACCTAACAATTATTTTGTGAAAAAGAAACTCAAAAAAGGTTTTTACCCACTTGACAAGTTGGAGCTCAAGAGATCACGATGCAAAGCTATCCGCAGCAAATGAAATCTGGGGATGGAAGGCAGTGGAGGTGTATTATGGGTAAGAGGAGGAGTTTGGAGCTCTGAGCAGATGCTAGTAAACGTTGCCGGCTTGGATCCAATATGGATATGTAACCCACAAGATGAAGACCAAATAAAGTAAACTACTTCAGATCATGACCTTTCTGGACCACTTGAGGCACTTTTCAACTACAACCTTGAAACTAGCTACATTCCAATTGAATGGTGAAAGGCAACACTCATTCTCCTCCACAAAGCTGGATCATCAACTGACTCAGATAACTACAGCCACAACAGTCCAACTAGTCTATGTAAAGCCATGGAATTAATTACCAAGGAAATAATAAAACAAGGACATTGGCAACATCAAGACACTTGACCCATCCCAATTTGGCATTGTAAGGGAAGGTCATGCCTACTTAACCTGGCAGACTTCTTTGAGTGGATCATCAAGGCAATGGATAAGAGTTAAAGAGTGCATACTATGCATCTTGACCTAGCCAAGGCATTCAATACAATACCCTATTCAGACACTGTTGGCAAGCTCTCTGCGCTAGACATAAATCCTACATAACTTGTTGGGTTGCCAGCTAGTTCTCAGACAGGACCCAAGAAGTCAGGATCAGTGAGACTAGCAAGAGACCCATCACCAGCAGAGTATCCATGGGCTTACAGCTTGTCCCGCTGCTGTATGGCATCTACTTCTTGGAATTCAAGGCAAACATTCAAGGCCACTGACTCACCAAGTTCACAGATATGTGTAAATTGAGAGGCATCATAGATTCTCTCAAATATACCAAAATCTTTCAAGAGGGTTTAACATAGACAAATGACTGGTGTTAAAACCATGGCCTTAAACTCAATGCCAAAAATGCATTATAATGTCCTTTGGGTAACTGTCAACCCATGTTAATTACTCCGTCAATAAACACCCCTAAGAGCTGACCCAGTATTAACGGAGCTTGGAACATATGTAGACAGCAATCTGGCCTTTGACCAACACGTAGCTAAGAAAGTAAGAAAATCATTATGTCACCCAACTTATAGGTAAGAGTGTGACATCTGGGTTCAAGGAAATAAAAGCACCACCATGTTCGGCCCTTATCGGACCTATCATTAAATACAGTGCCCCCTTTAGCATATATCTAACCAAACACTTGCAAAAGTTGAATGCCCATAAAAGTTTCTCACTGGGAAAATTCAGGGAATGAAATACCCAGTTCTACATGGAATGCCTAAAGCCTTTGTCTCTGTATGCAGTCTCCTACAGCCTGCTGAGGTGAGATTTTTGCCTGGCTTACAGGGCTTCCTCAGAACTGGTCCTAATGGATTTGTTGCACATGTGCAAAACAAACAGCAGCTGAAAAGTACAGTTATGAAAGAAAAACTTACCATAAAAGTATATGTTTGAATGATCACTGCTGCCTTACCTATAGGGGTAGATTACCTTACCTAACTACATTTGGGGGGTGGAAGAAGAAGAGTCCAGAAGTCCATGGAAAATGATCCTAGCAAAGCCTGATCTGGACCTAGAAAAGGAATTAAGCTCTTATAGTGCTTTGTAAATGTATGTACAGAAGACCAGATATCAGATATTAGAATACTTCTAGAATCCAACCCTTTCCAAAAAGCCATAGATGAAGCCAAGGCCAAGACAGAGTAGGCTTTGACTCTACCTGGAATTAGTTTTGCTACTTTGAGTATAATTAATGGCAATAGCCTAAGACAACCATTTGTAAACAGTCCATTCTGACACAGATTGTCCCATCTTTTTACCTTTACAAGAAATGAGCAATGAATATGAAGATGTAAAAGATTTAGTTCCGTCAAGACAGTACCACTGTTGTCTGTGGACATCCAAGGTATGAAGTAGCCTTTTTTCATTATTTTTAGGTCCATGAAAGATAATGGTGAGATAGATATCTGGCTTACTTTAAGCAGAACTACCACTTCAGGCATAAAGAAGGATTAGTTCTCAAATAAACCTTGTGCTTATCGAAAATGAGATAGAGTTGACTCACCACAAGAGCTTGCAACTCAGATACCATTCTTGTCAGAGCAATCAGTAGAACTGTTTTCCATGTTAAGAACTTCAACTTAGCCAGGTTAGCTGGTTTAAATGGAGAAATTATTAGATTCTCTAACACAATTAAGATCCTAAGGAATGGCCACCAGTTTTCTTGGAGGGCTGTTAAGCAAGAACATTTTAACATGAGACTGCATTGAAAGAGGAGGAACCATGGGCAGACATGGTAAATGGCTGATAAATTAACTTTGATAGATAAATAAGAAAGGCCATATGATAGTAACTCATTCAGATACTGTAGAAACAGAGAACAGCTAGGTCATCAATTGGTGCTGGTTATGTTGTTTGTTGGCACCAAATATAACAGCTTTGCCATTTGCTAATATAGGATTTTTCTACAAGCAGCCTTTCTTGCCTCCATTAGTACCTGCTGTATGTCCTCAGTAAACAGGTGCCTAAAATGAATTAAGACCCTATCATTCACGCAGTGAGCTGATATTGGTTGTTGCTGGGGTATATCAAATAACCTGTTCTTGTGAGAGCAGATCCAGTCTGTAAGGAAGCTTATGGCAATTGCCCCTGGTCATTTCCAAAAGAAGGGACACCCACAGTTGCTTGGGCCAGAAGGGAGTCATCACAATCAGCTTGGGGGGATTCCTTCATAATCTTGTGAAGTACCCTGGATATTAGTGAAAAAGAATACACAGAAATTCCTGTTCAAGGAAAAGAAAAGTCATCTGTCTTCCAGGCCCTCTTACATGGACTCCTGGAAGAGTATCTTGCTAGTTGATTCTTCAGAAAGGAGGCAAAGATGTCTGCCTGAGGAACTACCCAGAGATGGAACAAATCCTGGAAGACCCTCTGATCTAGTTTCAATTCATGCGGGTCTGCCCTGGTCCTGCTTAGCTTGGCTGCCACACAGGTTTGCTCTGATAGAATGTGGCATGCCTGCAGCATGAGACAGTGCTGTGAAGCTATATCCCAAACAACCTAATTTGCAAAGAGGGTACAACCTGTTTCCCCCTTTCTTGCTGATGTACCATATGACTGTGGTATTGTCTGTAACCACTTGAAGATGTCCCGGTGACCAAATATGGTTCAATGAGTTGGGTGTCTTGATCAGGGCAAGCATCTCCTTGCTATTTATATGCTTGCATCGGTCCTTGGTATCACATACCCCCTGCACTTTTACTGCTCCTGAAATTGCTCCCCAAGCAAAGTCCAAAATATCTGTGGTGACTGACTGCTTTGGAGAAGGGAAGACCTGGATTTAATGAAATCCATTTTCTCCACCAAGAGATTTCTCTTCTGACAAACCACAGCACTGAGATTTGAAAATATAAAGGGTGTTGATGCTAGGACCAAACAGATTTCAGAAACCACTTTATCTTTCTCATATGAAGTCTTGCCACAGGTATCATGAGAATCACAGATGTCATGAGACCCAAAATCCTGAGGTATTCCATCACAGTGACTGAAGTCTGAGTAGAAAACCTTAGAAATAGGTCTAAATAAGGATCTATTTTTTCCTGTGAAAGAAATGCTCTTTGAACTGAGGTGTCTAGTTTACATCCCAGGAACACAATCCAGTGCAAAGGAGTCAAGAAAGACTTTTGAATGTTCTCTTGGAATCTTAGCTTATGCAACAGATATCCCACTCAAAACAGAGATTCCTAACACTTTAAAAAAGACTCTGCTAAGAGAAACAAGTTGTCTAAATATGGAAAAACATGGACAGCCTATAGCCTGCAATGAGATATAAGTGGAGCTAGACACTTGTGAACATTCCTTGGACAGTGGCTAATCCAAAGGGTAAGGAAAACTGATAATCTGATCCAGACACACAAAACCTTAAGAAATGCCTGAAGTCTGGTTGAATAGGGATGTAATTGTAAACATCTTTAAATCTAGTGGTGCCAACAAACTAGTAACAATAAAAAGAAACTAGGAAGAGGAAGAAGAAACTAGTAAGAGGAAGAAGTGGTAACAAGTTGTGAAATGACATAATTTTGAATTTGGGCACCATCACAAACACATTTAGAAAATAAAGATCCAGAACTGGTCTCAATGAATTTTCTTTCTTTGGTGCTAGGAACATCCTTGAATAAAACCCTCCCCATCTGGGAAGGAGGAATTGGTTCTATCACACTTTGGGACAGCATATGATGAAGAACCACTGAAAACACAGAGTCTGATCTGGAGGGTGAGGAATGTCCCCCTGGAAAGAAGGAATTTCCTCCCACTGTCATCTGCAAACTTGATGAATGATATTCAGAACCCATTTGTCACAAACTACCTGTTGCCAAGCAGATAAAAATGGAGATTCAGACTTTTTGGAAGAAAAAAGTGCCAGGGTAGGAGGGACTCACAAGGTTTCTTGAAAAGTCATTCAGACTTTTTGGACTGTCCCTGGTTTTGGGAGGTCTCAGACTTCTTTTTAGAACCACCTTGCCATTTCTTCTTAAATGTTTGATTACCCGTATTTTGGTGAGACTGCATTATTCTGTTTTTTTGCCAAAATTGGATGAGGACATAGAAAATTCCTTGGAAGACGAGGACTGAAAAATCTTACATTCCTTGGATCAACTTGCCTGTTCATCAAACCTTTTGTTTACCTCAGCAGCAGTGAGGCCAAACACTAAATCTGTATCTAAGGGAAAATTTAAAATCTAAATTTTAACATCATTTGGGAGGCTCGGAGAATGCAGCTATGCATTCTTCTTCAAAACAGCACCAATTGTCATAGAGCTAAAGTACACAAACTGCAAACAATGAGTAGTGACCCGTGCAAAGAAGAACCCAAGTTATTTAAAGCAGCTTTTTCCTGACCAAACTGTTGATAAAATATTACTCATACCTTCACAATTTGTTAGAACAAACATATGAGCGTGACAATTCAAAATTCTGGAAATCAAAGTTGCAGAAGTATACATTTTTCCCATATCTATCGATAATTTTCCCATCATTATCAGAAACAGTAGGATTGGAATTAGCTAAGTGAAAAGCAGCAATCAGATCAACTAAAGCTGTAGCTGCAGGGTCAGGCTTGAGAATAATGTATAAAAATGTAAAAGCCTTAGGAACTTTTTACATCCTAGTTGCCTTTTAAGGGGCATGCTGGCTGACTTTCAGGAAAATTGCAGGCAGTGACACATACGTCCTCTATGAGGCAGACAGAACAAGAGTAATTAATTAATTTATTTACCAGGAAAGTCCGACTGGATACAGGTCAGTTTTCAGTGGAGGCCCAAGGAAAAAGCTCAACAGAGTGTATATGAAATGCATTTCAATACAATAATTTAATGTTTAAACTTAATGTTGAGGCTGTTAATGCCACCGTTTAATACCAGGTTACTGAGCTGTGACCACTTTATCTGATTAAAGGCTGTTCTATGTTTAATACTATACTACGCCTATGTGCAGTACCATCCGCACACTTCACGACACCATACCAAATGCGTTTACTCAGCTTAATGAGCTTAAACCTTCACTGAGTAGAAGCCTCTAATATCGTAGTACACCCACGTGGAGTACTATTAGCACATTTACCCTGGTGGCGACATACGCTATCCTCTATACTTTTTTACTGACGATCAGTCAACCGGGTTCTAAAGTCAACCGGGTTCTTTCAGCCTAAGTCCTATTCCTTTTTCAACATATTTAACTATCTCCGTCCTGCAATCTGCCCCTTTTATTAACAGACCCACATGCTTACAACTACCACCTTCACCACGTAAATGCCGATTTAGGCGACTCAGCTACTCAAAACGCCAATCAGGCTAGGGATTTGTCTAAGCGTTGCAGGTAACTGCATTATGTCCAGACAGCTGAGTTCATCTAGTTACTCACCTTAGAACACTTTTCAGCCACATCCGCTGTTTTTATGTTTGAAGACTCAGCAACTCACATATTTGACTTATTTTTCTACTATTCTATATCTCTCTGTAACCGTATCTCACCCTCCCAGCCTAGCTTTGTAGATCCTTTGTTGTAGTTTTTGTAGGTTACAATATGTTCAAATAGCTAGCCTCCTATCTCAGGTTGAAAGCATACTCTAGTCATAGCTAATACCACCTACGGTGTTTTTGCTGTTGTACCTCTTGACTACTATTGCACATAGTGCTTGTGAACTGATTAGTCTTCCTTTTGCTTATCACCTTTGCATTGCTGTATGTGCCACCTGTATTATTTTGTACTGCTGTTGAATGCTGTGGCCTGTAAAGAACTTACTGCTGCTTAGACTGCCTAATGCTTCTATGTTACCTGTTATTTAGCAGTCATTATATTACAATGTTTTAAATGTCACTGCAAGCAATTGTCTGCTATTTAATGTACATACTAAGATACTAACTCTGTATCTCTCAACCTCATTTTTATTCTCCTTTTTCTTCCCCTTGTTACCAGCTCCTCCTGACCTGCTCTTGACTTAATCCACTGCTTTCCTGGTGCCAAAGAGCCCTATCCATCGCCAGTAGCCTCAACATCCAGCGTCCTTGTTTCTGAACCCTCCTTCAAGAAATGAAATCAGTATGTAATGGACTAAATCTACTTCTTAAAACCAGACCTTTATTTCAGTACCACTGCAGAGCCCTAAAAATAGCGCTAAGCCTGAGCAGCCAGCTGCCTTACCCCTTCTTCCATATCTACCTATCTAACCTCCTCAACCTTTCACTCACCCTCACCCACTCTCCTATATTTTTCTTTATCTTCTATTCTCTCTCTCCACTTACCTATACTTTCCAGCTCCCCTTTAGTTTCATCTACAACTCCTGTTCTGCCCACTAGAGGGCGCTCCTCTTATATCCCTCTATCATTCCATCTCCCCCTTTACCACCTTGTACACTGTACATACTTATTATGCCTCTTGCCAGTTCCTAATCCTCCTCACCTATTGCCTTTCTACTCTATCCTGCCTTCCTGTTCTTCTTCCCTAGACGTACTCTCCATCCTCCACCTTTCCACTCACCTACTGACTTGCTACCTGCAGCTACCTACTTTTACTGATTGTCTACTGCTGAATTCCTTCTCCTTGTCTCAACCTGCTCCGTTCGCCCTCTGGGCTCGCTCCGCTCCCCTACCCCCAAATCCCACCCACCCCCACTACCTCTACATTTATACCTATCTAACCACACCCCCTACCTTTTCTGCCAATAGTATCTTATCACCTTTAACCAATCTTCTCTTTTCCCTCCATTTCTCCTAGCATTTTAGCCACACCCCTTACCTCTCATCCAATTGAATCAGACCAGCTGTAACCAATCCTCTCCTTTCCCTCCTCTTGTTTTATTTTCTCTCAACTAAACAGCCTCACCCCTTGCCTTATACTCAATAGTAACCTCCACACCTTCAGCCTTTCTACTCTTCATAACATTCTCAGTCCACTTCTTCCTCTCACTTTATCCTGCATTCAACATCACTACACTTATACAATAATCTACAACATATTAATCAATACTACAATGTATAAACAACCCACCATAGCCATAACAAATACCTTACTCTTACTATCAATACTTCCACCTTTAACAATATCACTGCTTCTTACCTTCTATGAATACCCTCTACTAAAAAACTATCCCAAACCCTCTAAACATACTACTGCAGCACTTCCTATATTCCATAACCAACATATCAACATCACTTCTACACCTAACTACCTTTTACCAAAGTATCATAGAATTACCCACTTAAAATATACCCAACAAAATCATAAAAGACTACCTCTGCCCCAAAGCAAATATACAAACCTTTCTTATCAAGCCCTTCTCTGTCCCCTTAAAGATGGAGATATTCACCCAAACCCAGGTCCTATTAGCTCCACTAATAATCAGAACTTTAATCAAATCCAAAGTACTAGTCCTCTACCAAATAAGCACAACTCACTCTCAATAGCAAACCTCAACATACGTAGTATTAACAACAAAATAACACAAGTCCATGCTCTCTTAGAACACTACTCCTTCGACATAATCTGCCTAACTGAAACCTGGCTGAAACCCTCTACAAAAGACACTGAAATCACCCCTCCTGGTTATAGCATCCTGCGCCTAGACAGGGCTGCTAAAAAAGGAGGTGGAGTAGCCATCCTATTTAAATCTAACCTTCAAATAACCACTTTCCAACAAAACCCCCCCTCAGGACTCTAATGCAGAAATTCTTATCACCAAACTGAAACTAAACTCAGTCAAATCTATCTTTATCATATGCATCTATATCCCCCCTGGAAATAACATTTCCACCATCAAAAGCATCCTCTGCTGGCTATCCATAAACTTACCCCAAGAAACATTCATCTTAGGCGACCTAAACATTGATTGGCAACCTTGCTGTAACAAACACCCTACTAGCCACATTAACCTCTATGGGTTTACCCAAACTATCACCTCCACCACTAGAACAAATAAAGCCAACAATAAAGAAAGCATCCTAGATTGGATACTCACCAACAATCAGCCCCATATTTATGAAACAGGAACCATCCCTGAAGATATAAGTGATCACTTACTTACCTACATTATCAGGCTCAAAACTAACCCCCCTACCCAAAGCATAACTAGAACACTCAGAACCAAAAAAAACTTTAAATTTAGAACTCTTTAAAAATGAACTATATGCTTGTAACTGGTCACCCTTGAAATACCTTCCCCTAGATAAAGCTGTAGACTACTTTAATGCAAAATTCCTAACCATACTTAACCATCACGCTCCCACTTGATCTATTAGAATCAAAACCAAATCCGCCCCATGGCTCTCAATAGAAACAAAGCAAAAAAAAACAATTCAAAAATAAGATCTGGAACAAATCCTGTGCTACAAAAAACACAGCAGACTACCAACACTACAAACAACTAAGAAATGAGACCAAAAAAGCCATAATGACCGATAAAAAAAACTATTACCTAAAATCTCAGCAAACTCGCAAAAATTGCCCACAAAAATTCTGGGCCAATATAAATGAGCTACTACAGCCTAGTAAACCTACCACACCCAACCCACAAGGCTCTGACACAATGAACCACAACCAAATTGCCAACGACTTTAACTCCTTCTTTACAAACACAATTCATATTCTAGCTAGTCAACTCTCTACAAATGACACAGTTATATCTAAATATGACTTAAAGCCACCTCCCCCTTTTCTCTTCCAACCTGTCTCCACAACCTATATACTCTCCCTTATCAAAAAACTCAAACCTTGTACCCCCTCTGCTGACTTATTACCCGCAGAATACTTGCAATTAGCAGACAGTTCCATAGCCTACCCAATTTCCACACTCATAAACAGAACCATCGCAGAGGGATATGTCCCAAAACTCTGGAAAATATCTCACATCATCCCACTTCACAAGGGTGGAAATTCTACTGAATTTTCAAACTACCGACCTATAGCCCTGCTCTCTCCCTTATCAAAAATCATGGAAAGATGTATACACAAGCAACTGCTGAACCATCTTCTCAAATACAACTTACTTTCTAATACCCAGCATGGCTTCAGACCTTCCCATAGTACCACCACCGCCCTCCTCTCCTTTACAGACACCATCAACAAAAATCGTAACCACAACACACTTTCCTCAGCTCTTTTCCTAGACCTCTCAAAAGCTTTTGACATGGTTAACCACCAAATACTCATAAATATCCTCCAATCTATGTCACTAGAAACCCAACCCATAAACTGGTTCAAATCCTACTTAAATGACAGACACCAAGCAGTTCCCTGGAAAACCTCCCTATCTTCACAACTTCCTGTTACCATTGGTGTTCCCCAAGGGTCTATATTAGGACCCCTTCTGTTTTCTTTATCAACGACCTTCACCACATAGTTCCACAAGCTACATGCATTCAATACGCAGATGATTCCACACTCATTTGCTCAGCCACAACAGTACCTAATCTTCACTCCCTTACACAACACATATTTCACTCCGTTGAAGAATGGTTTTCTCAACGCTGTCTCCTACTTAACCCCAAAAAAACTAAACTCCTCCTCTTTACACCCTCCAGTAAATCTTCTCATATAGACTTTACAATATCTTCTAAAAATGGCACACCTATATCTCAAGACCTCACGACTAAACTATTAGGAATTACCATAGATAACAACCTTAACTTTGATACACATATAAACAACACCTTGAAAAATACTAACAAAACAATAGTCTCTCTCTACCGAATCAAACCTTTCCTCACTCCTGACTCTAGAATTACTATTGCTCAAACCCACCTTATCTCTCCCCTCCTCTATGCCTCCCCCATATTAACAAACCTATCAAAAAAAAATCTTCTTAAATCAGAGCACTCTTACCACAATATAGCAAGATTTGCTACAGGCAACCCATTCAAAACCCACCATTGTATCAATCTAAAACTACTAGGCTGGCTTGAATTTCAGAACCAGCTTAAAATCAATCAATTAACCATTGCCCATCAAATTCTGCATCAACCTGACAAAACACATATACTATCTACCCTTATCCACCCCTACCATAACCTAAAATCCCTAAGATCTGCACACAAACTTCTTGTAAATATTGACAAATCAAACAACAAAGCTGGTGATTCCCTCTTTTCCAGCACTGTTGGAAAACATTGGAATCTGCTCCCCTCTGAACTTACCACTATTCCCTCAAAATCTCTCTTCAAAAAGAAAATTAAACTCCACCTCAAATCTCAATGGATGTGCCCCTGCACTAATCCTGACTAACACTCTATGCCTTCAGACAATTCCCTTTCATCCTTTATCCTACACACTCTCCCTTTTAACCTCCCCTTCAAACAAAAAAAAAATATATATATATATATATTTTTATATTAATCTTTTATATTGTTAACTGGATAACCTTGCTTGTAATTTTTTTTTCTCTTTTTCTGGCTCACTTTTGTATGTACTCTTTGCATATTGTTTTCCCTTACTTTCTTGTAATATAGTAAATGTACTTCTTAACTCTGGAGCTTAACTCCTCGGGCCTCTACTGAAAATGGACATGTATCCAGCTAGACTAGCCCGGTCAACAAATGTAAAATAAAAAAAAAAAAAATAAAATAATAAATGTGATGGCATACAGTAAGTGAGAAATTAGTAAAAAAGTTGGATAATAATTAAAAAGTTAGACTATAAAAAACAGTTTGATGTTAACACAGTAATAATAGGCTACATTACTACCTTAAGCATAGTAAACTAGGATTATTAACATTGCGTTCAGCTTTATAGAGGTAAAGGTTGAATAAAAAAAGAGCAATAGGTGTAGGTTCTTGAAAATCCCTCCTTAACAACTTATAGTATTTTCAGAGGGACTGAGATACCTCTGTTTTCTCCCATTTAAAACATTGGCACAGTCTAGCAATAGTGTCAGAGAGAGAGAAGCCCCACAGGGAAAAGCAGAAACTGAACTCTCCTGAGTCTGAATAAGGAAACTGAGAAAAAAACTATACCATCCCTGCATTTTGCCACTCAGACTCAGAATTTTAAATATCTTCAGGCAAAGTGGAATACCTCTTTCTTTTACCAGAAAGTACAGTTGTGTAAAATCTTATCATAATGGTAGATGTCCTTCTCTTCGCTGTTGCAGTATTCTTTACAATAGGGATCCCCTGCTAAGGGCGGCCTGACATCCAGCCAGTATAGCAAAGCGTTTAGGTTGCTATAAGGTATGTCATACATCACACGTATGCTGCTTGCATAGCATACGGCATACAGGTGAAGTCTGGACATACCAGCCTCAGAACTGAGAGCCCCACCAGGAATGCCAGTCCAAGGAAAAGAGAGATGATCAGTACACACAGAAGAGAAATGGACAAGGGGGGGGGTGAATACTGCAACACTGAAGAGAGGGATATCTACTGTTATGCTAAGATTTTACACAACTGTACTACATCCTTCCAGTTCACTGTTGCAGAATGCTTTACAATAGGAAGAGTGCCAAAGCTCAGGAGGAAGAAAGGGAGAATGAAGGACTAGCACAGCTTTCCAGGAAGCCAAGAAGAATGACCCTAGCAAAACCTGCTCTAGCTCTGAAATTCTATCCAACTTATAGTGCTTGGTGTGTATGTACAGACGTCCAGGTAGCTGCCTCTAGAATAAAGTTAGTATCCATACCCTAGAAAAAAGCACCAGAAGAAGCCACAACTCTAGCAGAATGAGCCTTAACAGAAGAAGAAGGAATGCTGTTTCCATGAAAGGAATAACAAAAAGAAATAGCTTTAGAAATTCAAGAAGAAATAGTTTGCTTTGACACAACTAATCCCAAGGACCTAGCATGAAAGGAGATCAAAAGTTGATCAAATTTCCTAATAGTCTTAGTCTTATCCATATAAAATCTGAGTTGTCTATGTGCATCAAACATGTGCAGCACCTTCTCACTGGAAGATTGGGTAGAAGGGAAAAAGTGGGCAAAATGAACAGACTGATTCAAGGACAACTCATACACCACCTTGGGCATATGTCCATATGAAACACCAAAAAAGAAGACATGCTACAAGGGCTTGATGCTCAGGCACTCATATGGCAGAAGTAAGGGCTAACAAAAGAACACTCTTCCAAGAGCAATGTTGCAAGGAAGCTGAAACTGCAGGCTCAAAAGGAGCCTGAGTCAATTTCTCCAAAAGAAAATTAAGACCCTGTGGAGGAGTAACAGGCTTCTTGGGAGGTCTAATATGAAAGATGTCTTTAAGGAATTGTTTAGCCTCAAATCTAGAAGTTAAATGAGGAGATAAAGGCAGACAAGCAGGGAGAGAATGGATAAGTGGGCCTTAACAGAATAAGCCAGCCCAGCATTGAGCAATTCACACAGATAAGAGAGAACCACAGGAACATTCACAGAAAGTGCATTCAAGTTTCGAGAAGGACACCAAACAGAAACCTCTTCCATTTGGATAATTAGGATTTCCTAGTATTGAGTTTCCTGGCTTCATGCAGGACTAATGTGGAATCAAAATCCTATCACCCACACTGTCAGCTGAAAAGTGGATAAGTGGAGATGGATGAGAAATCCTCTCTCTTCTGTGCATAGATCCACCCTATGAGATAACTTGTGAAGATTGTACTTGGTTAAATGGATAAAAGGGAATCAATGTTGCCTCACCCAAATGGTAGTCAACAACAAGATTTTGGGAGTGGGAGCATCCTACTGAATTTTGAACAAGATGTTTGGAATGAGGGCAAGGGGAGGGAAAGTGTAAAGAAACATCCCCTTCCAAGAAAAAGATATAGCATCCACCTTCCAAACCAGAGAACCTGGGACTCTAGCTAAAAATGGAGGAAGTTGTCTGTTCAGAGGGAAGGCAAAAAGATCTGTTTGAGGAATACCCACTGGTGGACAATGTCCAGAAACACACCCCTGTGAAGCATCTATTCATGGGATTGAGTTAAGGACCTGCTCAGAGTATCTGCCACAATGTTTTGACCTGAGGGAATGTAAGCTGCTTGAAGAGTCACTTGATACTGGATAGCAAGGTCCCACACTAGGAGTGCCAACCGGCAAAGAGCGCAAGATCTTGTCCCCCTTGTTTGTTGATGTACCACATCACTGTGATAGTGTCTGTAAATACCTTGAGAGGTCCTGGAGAGAAAAGAAGATGAAAAGCCTGAATAACTCATCTCTTTGACATTGATGTGCTCTTTCTGTTGATGAAGCAACCACACCCTCTGCACCTGTAGGAAGCCAAAAGCTGCTCCCCATCCCATGTCTGAAATCTCTGTGAACATCTCCTGAAAGGGAAGAGAAGGGATTTAAAGGGAGCTCTGGATTTAGAGACAACTGCTGGATCCACCAGTGAAGTTCCTTCTTGAAGCAAGATAGAAGAGGAACTATAAAGTCTAGGGGATGCACATGTTGAAGCTAAACTTGCATCAGAAACAAATGAAACTTTCTCATGTGGAGTTTGGTCAGAGAGAGCATAGGGATGGTAGATGCCATGAACCCCAGAGCTCTCAGAAATTCCCTGGGTGCTATAGAGGCCAGAGAAAGAAAGATCTGAAAGAAGAAAATGACTGTTAAGGGCTTAGGAGGATGCAGGAATGCCAACATAGGCACAACCTGTATCCTGCAACCAAACAGAAGCTAGAAAGAGAGGTGAAGAGAAATAAGAAAGTTGCTGGGAAAAATAGGATAGTTAGACAGCACCTGGTTTATCAGGAAAAGGAGACTTCTGAGGTACAGAAGTCTGAGTAGCCTTAGCAGGAGGAGCCTGCTTACCACCCTTTTTACCTTTATGAGGAGGGTGAGACTGCCTGTGAACAAAGGCTGGTTTATTGGGAGTAATTTCTCTGAAATTTAGACAAAGGAGAAACAAGCACGTTTAAGTTCCTGTAAAACCTTGCCCTTATCCTGAAGGGACCTAAACATAACAGCAGCAGCAGCTTCACCAAACAAGTGCTTATTATCAAGAGGGGCATCCATCAACTTAGCCTGAATATCATCAGACTAAGGTCAAAGCTGAAGCCAAGAATACCTCCTTATCACTGACCTAAAAGCAGCAACCCTAGAAGAGGCATCTGCTGCATCATAACTACACTTGATGGAATGATGAGCCACCTGGGAAGAAGTCCCTAACACCGAATGGGTGGAAGTTTTACCCTCAGAGTCTTGAAGATCATAAATAACCTGACACACCTGAGATAGAGCTAACAAATAACTATGAGACCCATATGTCCAGGTAATAGCCCTAAAAGCCAACATAGCATAGGTGTAAACATTCTTGCCTAGCCTTTCCACGGTCCTGTTATCTTTATTAGAGGGCAGTAACTTGGGAGAAAGAAGAAACTGAGAAGGCTTGTCAGAAGCTACAGACACCACCATGGGATTAGCAGAAAGACACTTGTACAAAAATTTAAAGTCCTCAGGCATCCTACAGAATCTATCAGGTTTCTTGGGAGAAGGGGGCTGCAAGTCTGGAGCCTTTGAAGCACTGGAAAAATCATGCTACAAGGCAGCCAAAACAGGAGGAACAGCAGAAGGTTTAGGAAAATCTATCTGCAGCAACTCATAATATCTTTTACTTACCTCAAAACCTGAACACAATCCCATTTAAAGAACCCCATTATCCTGGAGATCATGTCCCCAAAAGAAATCTCTTCAAAGAGAGTATCAGGACTGGTAGATTCACCTTCCTCTGATCCATAGTCCAAAGGAGAAGGAATCTGAGAAAAGTAAGCAAGGGATTCCTCATACAAATCCCACTCTTCCTCAAAGGAATCATGTTCCCGTTGTCTGTTTAGGGGAGTAGAGGACCAAGAGGGGGCTGGAACAGAAAATCCCTGAAAAGCCTTCAATGCCATAAAAACACTAAACAAGCCCTGAGTGAAGGCCTGCTCTTCACTCTGTGGATCCTTAACAGCAGAAGCAATATGTTTAGTTTTCTGCTTTTTCTTCAATGGGATGTCTACCTTATAAAGTTTGGAAGACTCTGACCTAGGTTAGCATTCAATAATGGTAGCAGGAACTTCTTCTTTGATTAATATTCGAGGAACACCCCTACGTTCCTCAGTGATAATCAGCCATGGTTCCCCCTGAATGTCCGAAATGGACATCTGCAATACCTCCTTGGATATGCATAAAGTCAGATCTCAGCTGGCTTCCAACCCGGCCATTGCAGAGGAATCCAGTGATAAAGCCGGGTGAACATCCGGGCATTCACTCACCTCAGGAGAGATATCCAGTGGAGACTGAACATCAGAAGACTCCCATCTAGGCTTCTTGGTCTTCTTCTTCACTGATGGCTGTCCCTCAGACAGGGATGTTCCCTCCATCATGTCCTTCGCATGAAGCTTAAGATAATGGTTTTCAAGACAGAGCACCAGAGAAAAACTATGAAGGGTTTAAGGTACAAAGGCCTGACAGATGGAACAGGATGTATGACTAGGTGAGGCACCAAGGCAAAACAGACACTGTTTGTGGTGGTCTTTATGGTTAATATGTCTCGCACACTGGCATTTATAATTCTTGGATGATATGAAACTCCACAAGCAACAATAAAAGAAAGATAAGCAAAAAAGGATCACAATGGTGCACTTATTTACAACAGCTGTGTGAACCGGCAATGGAATGGGCATTCAGACTGGCAGCAAAGAAGTTCTGAGGATGCTATATCCAGACATCACCTTTAATGCTCTATGCTACAGAAGGAACGTACGTGTGATGTACAGTGTATCTTAAATCAACCTAAAGGCTTTGGTATACTGCCTGGATGTGGGGCTGCCCTTGGCAAGGGATACCTGTTGTAGAAAGTACTTCAAGAGTGAAATGGAAGGACATCTACTTTAGAAGAAGGATCAATAGCCTTAAATTAAACCCTTTGCCAGTCCCAATAAACAAAAAAAAAACTGAGGAAGCATAGATACACGTTTCATTTTCTGTTCTTTTTTGACAAGAAAAAATGGGGCAAACCATGTTACTAATGGCAGCAGCACCTTCCCCAGGGATGGGTACAACATTCTGACACAACAGGGAAACCTTTCCTGTTCTTTCCCCAGGATTGACAAGAGTGGCTCTCTAGGGATACAGGGTAAATGATAAATGGTCTGAGGTACAACAAATGGCGATGGGAGAGTCACCCTCCTGTGGCTGAGGCAAATTGCTAGCCTGCTGCAGTGGCAAAGGTAGTTTGCGTTTTATGGTTGGATGTAGGACCAACCAAGGGACCTGTAGTCTGCTCCATGGTCAAGCCAAAAATGCTGCATCTTTCACAAAGGACCCCAAGCAGCAATTGCAGACAAACACTACCAGTCCAGAAAAGTTTTTTTTTTTTTTTTTTTACAGAAAAGCACAGTAAAACGCACTTTAAAATGCTGTGCCAGCCCAACAAATGTAAAACAAATACAATTTCTCCACAGAAAAAATTTTTTCATTTACTTTACACTACTCCATTCAAAAGTATATTACAGTCGAGGCAGTCCATTAAAGCATAATACTCCTAGCTTTAAAATTACTTTCAGAAGAGGAGAGTCATACATCAACAAAATTAAGGAAATGATCAAATCAAAAACAAACAAAAAAAAATGGAAGGTTTCTTTTCCCCCTATAGGGACCTCATCTGCCTTGAATAGGAAAGCACAAGCCAACCGTTGATCCTCAAAAGCCTCAGAGAAGCATAGTCTTTGGCGGCAGTAAAGCAATGGAGGGCTTCATGCTCAAACTTTATTCAGATCAGCTTGAGCAACCTGACAGTTTGGCCATGTAGTGTAGCAGTGATCAACATGATGAACATGAACATCACTAGGTCCACAGATCTGAAACTTCTCTTGTGACATAAGCAGAACATGCTGGAGAGACACAGATGTGTCCCTAAGGATCCCTACACTATGGAATAGGCTCTCCCCTTTCCATGTAAAACAGAGTTCATTCTTGACCCGATTAAAAAAAACCTTGACATTCGGAAGGAAATTCGTAAATTTATCCCTAGCCGGCCACCCTATGTCCCTTATGGACACGGGCTGTCAATAAGTAAATTATTATCCTAACTAACACCTCTCCCTACAAATCATTAGTTACCTCCCTAACATGGCTTTCCCTTTATAGATGCCCTGATACCTGGAGCCAAAATGGTTTGGCATGTAAGGCTAGCCTTGTAAGGACCCTAGTGATCATTAACCTAGTAAACATCTATTAACCTATATGCAGGTCATGGCCACAGAATGGCACATGCAGCTCTAAATATGCGCAGGAAGTTGTGAAGCCACACAGATAACTTCTGTGAATCACTTTCAGCTTATCAACTATGCAACATTGTTTCTGGTGGTCATGTTTCTAATGCTGAATGCGTTTTATAAATTAAAACAAACTTTCTAACAGGAGATGAGCTCCTCTGTGCCCCCCTCCATTTTTTTTGGGGGGGAGCTTTATCCCAAGCACACAAACATTACTTTTTAGTTCTCATTCTGAGATCATGCAATAAATGGAAAAATAAATAAAAGTCTTGCTATTTACAGAATAAAAATATATAATAACATGATCTTGCAAACATTTTTAAAAATTAGTGAGCAAACAGCACGAGAATAAACACTGGATCCAGTCCCATGGCACAGGTGGCCTTTACTGCACTTCAGACAACCAGTGTGCAATATACAACACAGGTGCGGATGTAGTGGATGGGGAGGGCAGATGGCAGTAAGCAGCTGACTCTGGTTCACCCCTCCCAAGAGGAGGACACTGCCTCGGCCTAGGCTCACTACAGTAGCATTAAGAGCCAGTTGAGCTTCCCTCCACATGCAGTGTACTACTCAGTAAGGAGGCTGAAAATGAGCGGAGGCATGCATACACATTCCACAAGCAGACATATTACAGCACACAAGTTAACATGGGCTGTGAGGGGTTTAGGGCTCACCCCCCAGCAGCATTATGCTGCTGCACCAGTGTCCTGGATCTCCTCACTGGGCCTGGACATGTGTCAGGTTCAGCCGAAAGGAAAATAAGGGGGGGGGGGTCCTTTAGACACCGTGAATGAGGAGAAGAGAGGAACTGGTGGTAAGCTGATTGTCAGCTGTGGGAAAGTGGAGGGGGCACAGAGCATCCCTGCAGGTCAAGCTCATAAAACATTAAGAGATATTCAACACCTACAATGAAACGAAGCATTTTACTGGCACACATTATTGGGGGTTCTTCACAGGTTGCATCCTCTGTGACAAAGATTTTCCAAAACAGAAGAATCTTCAATTGCAATAAATCATCCTTAAACATATGCTAGTAAGTTTCATTAGTTGCATGTGAGCAGCATGATGCCCTGAAGGCATTTACAAAGGATTTTTTTTAGTTCATCTGTTTTGTGATTTTTATTTGGCCTCATTGTGAAAAACTGACTGCATTATATAAGGTAAAACTGCATAATTTGCCAGAGTTCTCTCTGTCATACAATGCATAGTTTACTAACAAGTCCAAGATTCTATTCATTTTTTCAATAGAAAACACAAGCTGAACTCACAGATTAACACAGATCTATTTCAAAGCTTCCATCTTAAAGAGGAGCTCAATAAAAAAGGCATCAGAAAACACATTTAGATGTATTGTTTAAGGGTTTTACATAGCCCACCTAAATATTTCTTTCTTTCCTCAGATTTCTCTCTATCATGTTTGTATGACCACAGATTTGGGATGTCCAAGTTAAGGAGAGTGTTGGGAGCCTGCCCTTGAAAAAAACACAATCTCATGCAAGTTTCTCATTGGGTTGATTTACCAACCAGTTGTGCTTGGTGAGTTGCCTCTTCAAGTTGCAACAAAATGAGTCACAGTGGAAGCAGCTTGCTCAAGCTAAGGGACAAGGCTATCTGACCATTTTTAGCTCTTTCTGATGAACTGGCAACATTTTCTTAACATGTTAAAAAAATACATGCAATCAAAAAAAAAAAAAAAACTTAGGTTTAGCCATCCATAAATTTGCTATACGTTTCCAGATTTTCCTTGCTATTACGCACAGAAGTCTGTGTTTCTTTAGCTGTTGTGTGCAGAAAGAGAAAAGTGTCTGGAATGCAACCTAATCATCTGCATAACATAACTGTTAAAGTGGGAACATAGCCGGGCCTTAGGTATGGGCCAACTAGGCAGCCGCCTAGGGCGCTGCAGTAGCAGGGGTGCTTTTCCAGTATTTATTTGGTGTAGGCAGACCAGGATGGGGACACCAGATGGTGGGGGGGGGGCACCATGGAGCCATTTTGCCTAGGGCATCAGTTGACCTAAGGCTGCTCCTGCGTGGGAAGGCAGGTAGGTGAGCTGAGCACATTATGCACAAGAGTTACTGTCAACACAATTAACACAAATTCCCTTGCCAACATGTGATAATGATAAATCCCAGAAGTGTCAATTGTGAAATACACTGGATATAAAGTAGCAAAGCAGAGTGTGTAATCCTAAAACGGTTAAAAAGCACTTTCAGTTGCAATGCCAATCTGTTCCAATTAGCTCCTGGGAATCACATGCAAAATATTTTGAAGTCAGCAGTAACCATTTAGTTGGTGTGATGCAGCAATTAGACTCCATACTACATGTACATTATACCATTTGCCTTTACCATAACAAAGGAACATATGTGTTTCCTATTTCCAGTTTCCGGAAGGACCAACACCAGAGATGGATGCTGGCTGAGGGTAAAGCTCAGTGGTTAAGGTAACAGGATACTAAACAAGTGATAACAGGAAGACTGTGGCTCAGTTCCCATGCAATTCTCATATTCTCTGCTGTTCTGAAAAAATTCTGGCTAAAGCTCCTAGGTTAGCAAGAAAGCAAGTACTGTATATGTCCATAGCAATGGACTCTTTTCCTTCAGTGTACTGTGCCATTTCCGTGAAAAAAATAAAATTAATATGCATTCCCCATCCTGTTGTTCAGTTCCATGTTCACAGGGCAATATTAGTTACAAGTTTGTCACACTTCTTTCTGACCAACTTGCAAAACACATAAATCTAAACTTGCTTTTTCCCTACTCTCGTTGGGCATTCTGCAGACAGATATATACTGCACGTAAGAGTTATTTCCATAACATGATGTAGCCAATGCAATGGTAAATTATAGCAAAACAAAATTAATACCTTCGGTAATGCTTAAAAAGCTGTGCTGGTTCCTCTTAGGAATGTTAGCACTCAGAATTAGTTCATTGTTGAAGCTGGAAGATCCTTCATATATAAATATATATGGGTAGGCACCCACTTAGCCTTAAGACTTCACTCTGACTGAAGCACAAATCACAATTTTTCAGATGCTCAGTGAAGAAATCTTACCCAATGAAATTGACAGTGGTGTCCATTGGCTTGGGGAAATGTATCACTAGATACAGCTTCCATGACCCCCCCCCCCCAGTGCTAGCGCTACTTCCTTGTTTTCTCTCCATTCTGGTTATTACCCAATCCAGATAGATTATGCTTTTCTTATTTCTCACTTGGTCTTACTTTTTAGCTTTTTCCTCCCTTCTTTTAACACACTCTAATTGGCCAGAGGAAGTTAACTGAATTAAAGTACAGGTCAGGGGCTGCTAAGTCCCCAGAAGTCAAAGAGTTCTAGATTCTTTGAGGTCCCATCTTAGAGCTTTTTTTAATTTATTTTTTAATAACTTTTTGATTTAATGGTATCCTGAACAAAAATCATCAGTAAGGAAAAAATGTAACCTTACTTTTGCTTTCAATGAAAAGTGAACTGTGTCTAAAGCTTAATGCTAAGAGCTAACAAAATCTTGTAGAGATGTACAAATCCTGTATGGGAAAAGTGTCTACCTGTCTACCCTGCCAAAGCAATATAGTTACCTTTTGTGCATCATTCTAACAATTGGGATGAAACTAAAATCACAAATAGCCATAAGCATATACCATACCTGCTACCGTTCAACTGTACAGATTTTCGCAGAATGTTCAGATTTTAGCCTCATATTTTTGGTCCGTTTTTCATAAAATTGTGGTTTTCTGGCAAATTAGTGGTAAATCATACAAGATTGAAGTTCAAAAATAATGACAGACCTTTGAGTTTCAAACTTCATACCCTTCAGAAAATCCATGCTAATGCAAAACCTGTTATTCTATCAACTTTCTAAGTTTGTAAGAGTAATATTTAAAAACTGCCCCTATTTTTGGGCCTTTTTCCCACTTCTATTTATGGCTTTGTCCAGATTTTTTTTGCTCTAAGATGTTAAGAGGTATACAGCTGAGGTACTGGGGGAGGAAACCAATGCACCGGTGTAAAATCCACAGAGACAGGGAGTACATGACAGCTGCACAAAGAAGGAATCACCGTCAAAAACCCAACCCACTGGACCAACCCCATGAGCTGGCAATGCTCCTCATTGAGTCATGGTGCCAGTGATCATTGGCTTTCACGTACACACGTACACACACACACACACACACACACACACACACACACACACACACACACACACACACACACACACACACACCCCTACCACTTAGAACAAACTTTATGGCGTGTACACTTTAAATGGAATATTTACATAATAGCTGGTACTGTCATAATCATACAGTATGCAACTTATTGCAACCCCCCCCCTGCACTCTCACACACACATTGTGATTTATCTGTGAATGCATGTTTGACTATCACTGTACACCTCAGAAGAGTGACTGCAATCGAATGAATAAAAACATAAATAACTGCAGTGCAGGAATATTTCTTCGTGGCACACTGCTGTCAGAATATACTGCACTATCCCCACACATACCTCTCAGCTTTAGAGTCAAGCAGAAAGCTAAAATATAATGGTGACCAAAGGAACAAAATCAAGGACACATCACCCTTATAAAGTATAACATTACTAGAATACCTGGCTTTGCATTAGCATTCCTTCTTCTAAATGCAATTAAGTCTGAACCTCAGATATCTTCGGTTAATTAGAGACTGTATTTAATCCTCATTCACTTATCTCAAGAATCAAAGACAAAATTATAATGTGGGACGAAGGACAAAATCAGTGATAGATATCACAACTGCATATTTAGAAAGTTGGTAGAATAACAGGCTTTGTGTATTAGTAGTTTTCAGGAAAAGCATAGCAAGTCTGAAATTCAAATGTCTGTCATTATTTAGTAACTGTAATCCGTAACAGTTTTCCAGAGACACTACAAATATTATAATGAACAGATGAAACTATGGGGAAAACTCAGATACAGTCTGTGAAATCAAAGACAATTGAGAACATCTGTGCCCTGTACACATCTGTATGCATAGAAATATTACACACAGATATTCACACACACTTGTAGTGACCACAATTACAAAAATGACTGTGACTTTACACCCCCAAATTTTTGAGTATGATTAGCTAAAAGAACAGATACATATCCGGTCATACAGGAATATGTTGTTTCAGCACACCGCTGACAGGATACAAACTGCAACTCTTTAAAGTCTCATTTATTCCATATGCCTCAACATCTTAACTCAAAAATAAAATTAAAAAAAAGACAAAAAAAAAAAACCTAAAAATAAATGCTTGACAGAGGACCAGATATTGTTCTTATAAACTTGGAAAGTTGCTAGAGTAACAGGCTCCATTAGAATGCTTTTGCTGTCTGAACTCAATGTCTGTCATTAGTTAGTGACAGCATCCCTCAATGATTAACTTGGAAAAAAAAGAAAAAACAAAGTTGCAAGGAATAGACCAAAATACTACTGCTTGTAAACAATAAATACGTACTTTCAAGCTGACAGCACTTCTTTTAATACTGGAGATATAAAGATGCAGGTATTCATTAAATACACATAGCATGCAAGTTCTAAAAAAATATGAAACGTGGCTTGGACAATGTCACAAATAGCATTTTTTTTTCATCATCGTCTCTTTATCTGAAAGATATCAAGCAAAAGACAGCCATCAGCTGATCTCAGGCAAGCACAATGTATTACATTCACAGCAACACAAAACGATTTGATTAATAAAAATGCCAATTGAATTGATCTTATTTCATGGATCATGGACAAATTTAAAATCAAAGGATCAGAATTCGAGACTGATGCTATACCATATAAATATTATGCAAGTCTGCACACAAACTGACAGAACCATTCTGTATTATAGCATACCTCTCAAGCACTAAGCACAAAAAACCCAGAGAAAGGAAAAAAATAATGGTGGGCAAAGATCCAAAATCAGGGACAGATTTTAACTATTACTTTTATAAACTTACCAAGTCGTTACATTTTCTGAAGAACATGATAGAAATGTGTGTTTCATTCACATTTTAGGAGTTACTGTAGGCTTGGTTTGCTAGTCTGTGGGCAGGGTTTGTTGCTGTATTTTTTGGGGGGGATACTACAGTATAACCTGTAACAGTAATGGTAATGATAATGCTAAAGCTACCGTTTTGTATTACATCTAAAAAAGAAAAAAACCCTAAAAACATACTTTTTTGGGGGGGGTGACTGCAGCCTAGCAGCCATTACTATAAGCCGACCCCAGTACTATTTTTTTTTTGTGAAAAGATAGGACTCATGATTAGAAAAAAACAAAACTCACTGCCAATGGTAACTGTTGCGCCAAAAGTGACTGCTTCCATGATGCAGGAATTTGTCATTCAGAGGCAGATTAGTTTCAATGAGGAAAAACCTCATTATCATTTAATTTGCATGTCTGGAAATTAATTTTCCTGTAGTAGACAATACTGGTTTTCATAGATTTCTACTAAGTTAACTGCCCTTGAGAGCCATTTAAAACCTAGCCAATTATCCCTTGTGAGACTCAAACCCTGCACTTTGTGTTTGTAAGGCAAACACCTTAACCATTAGGCCACCCTCCCAACCTTGGCAGCCCAAGTATCATGTTGGCACAGGAGCCAACCCCACATTCACTCTCTGAATCACATGGACACATCCAAACATCCACACAGACACACACTGACATATATCTTACCAGTCGCTAAGTGTATGGAGCATCCTGAAATGTAACTTCTTAGTCTTGTCTCTGCCCTCATAAAACACAGATCATTACAGTCAGTAAATAATGCCAAACAGAGTTTCATTCTTCTTAATGTTCCTGAAGTGTATCATTATGGTAGACCTGTTGGTCTATTAACTTTTCAAGTGAGTCCATGTAAATGTTTACCAATTCTCCCTGGTGTAAGCTACTGTTCCTCTTGGCTTAATCCAGAAGCTTCCCTCCACCCAGACACATGCCGTTCCTTTCAACTGTAACTGGTTTTAGAGAGCTCCCGTTGTCTCTTACAGATGCCACTTGTAATTCACAGTCCATTGCAATCATTAACAAATGCCAGATACTGGAGTTTCACACTTATTATGCAAAAAAATAACCTGTTGCATTAACTTCACAATTAGTTTAGAAGGTTAAGGCTTGAGCTTAATAAGCTATTCCTTGTATCAGGGTGCAGGGTTCAAAGCTTTTCCCCACCTTTTACTTTATTTTTATTTCCATTTTTCACGATTAAGGCACTATATAGGTGCACACCTAGTGGTGGTACACACAGCTAACAATATACTTCTTAGGGTCTAGAGTAGAAGGTTTGAATCTCTTTAAATGTAATTAAGGCATGATATAAAGAGGCATTCCTGGTGTCTGTTGTCCCCCTAAGGTTGTAAGATTTGCTTGTTAGTCTAGGGGAGTGTGGAAGTATGACAGCCCCAACCATATGCACACATGCACACTCCTACCTATGCCCTAACTAACTAATCCCTAATACTGAGATCTTCCAGGCAGATACATACATACATGCACACACAACCTTATACCATTCATAGATACAATTACACATGCAGGGATGCCCCCCACCCCAACACTACGGTCCTATATCCCTGGCACTTACCTCTAACATAAATGGGTGAATGTGAGCTTTTGGCCATATTCATTAACATGGGACGTCAATGTAACTTCCACAGCAGAATGATTCTCTGAATCACTTGGCTTGCACGAATACCTTGCCACAAGCACTTTTTGGTGGTGGTGGGGGGGGGGGTTGGAGTACATGGCTAACTACCAAATGTCACTCCCCTGGAATGCCTTTTTAGCTTTAACACAGACTGTGAAGACAGCCCACCGTGGTGCAGTACCATGTTATGGCTGTCTGTAAATCGGAAACATTTAATGAGAGGTAGACACCAGGCATACACCTTAGAGTAACCTTTTGGAATCTGGCCCATGGTGTATCCCGATATATTCTGGTTTGGTCTTCTTACATTCAAGCATCTGACCCAGTTAAGTTGGAACTTTTGTTGTTTTGTGTATTGGGTACTACTGCATCACTACATTTGTGTTCATGCATTCAGTCATCACCGCATTACATTTACTTGATGACATCACTACATTCGTGTATCATGTATTAAATCATCATCACATTACATTTACTTGACGACATCCTTGGAATGACTCTAAAAAAATAAGTACATTCACCTTCTCACTTGTAAACCCTGCTGCCATCCCTTGCAGTCCTGTTGGATCAACAAACAGCTTCTCCACAAAAACAGAATATCCAACAAAAAAACAGGTGACAGGCCATCAGTGGCTATATTACACCTGAAAGGACGGTACAACCATTTGACATTAGACCAACTATAACTCTAGCCATATTAAAAAAAATTCCAAATCCATCTTAATTTACTAGTACAATACAACTCTTGTAGTGTCAGCTAAGTATCCTGCACCCTAATACACAAGTTGGCTACAGAATAAAATAAAACACTATAAATACTTGGTAAACGATTCTCTGACATCCATTTACTTGAGTTGTAGCCTACCTTAGCATTTGAATGCTTTAACCTTGTACCTGAAAAAGTATAACTGTCATGAGTAGTATAGTGTTTATTGATATGAATATCTGACTGAAATATCATAGCTATTCCACTTATCCTCACCTACAGTCAACAATTTGTACGTTTATTACGCTCAGCTGCCCTGAGTATTATAATACCCATTATCTTTTACATAATTAATTGTGCACACTACTACTTAGTAAATATTAGCAATTTGTCCTTTAGATGTTTAACTTTTATTCCTTCTGAAAAAGGGTTTGGTTCATTAGGGTTAATATCCATGTATATTTATGCATACGTAAAAGTAAACAAAGAAACAAATATATTATGCATCCATAGCATGCTTTTCTTTTTCTTCTGCTCTCATGTGGGAAGAACTTTAGTTCCTCTACTATCTTTTATTACCCCCCCCCCCCGGATGGCTTTCTTCTAGACTTCTCCCAGCAAACCCCATATCCTTATCTTTGTACAGTCTCCAAAACTGTGCAGAGTTCTGAAGGTATGGCTTATTTAGGATCTGGTATATTGGAAACATTACTTCTTTGCCTTGGGAGTCTATGCCCCATGATAATACCCCAACATTCCCTTTGCTGCATCTCCTCTATTTTCACTCTGCTTCTGGTGGGCCAATATAAAAGTGTTAGCATACTTCCAGCTACTACTTCTGCTCTGTTGCCGTCAGTTTCGCTCTCTTAGCTGATAATTTTTATCACCACTGCTGTACAGGACTTCATACTTTCCTGCATTAAACAAAATGCCACATTTCAAATCACTTTGTTAGCCTTTCAGTTCCACTTCTTTAGACCCCCCACCCACCCCCGTCCTTTCATGTGGCATCTGACTTTGTGTAATAATGAAGAGGTTAACACTGTGCCCCACTTTCTTAGGTACACCTCAAATGCATACAATGAAAAGCAGTGGACCCATGGATAACCCTATTCTCCTTTAGCAGACACTTTCCTGTGCTATGTACAGAGAAAAATCTGCCCGTTACATTATTAAGTTAGCACAGCTACAATCCTTGACAAATTATACACAAAAGAGGGAATGCCACTCAACACCCCAGGGTTAAATGAAAATGTATCTATTTCAAGTGTTTTGACAATGAGGAAAAAGTAGGTGCTAGATTCTTTTGTGTTTAACAAGATTTTTTAATAGGATATTTTTAACTGTTCAGTTTTCATTAACAGGAACTTGTAAATTCTTGCTGTAAGTTGATTGGTGGATTCTGTGGATGTGTGCCATTTGGTGTTTTTTTGTTTATATGTAAGGGTTCTTATCTTTCACAATGGTGGTTCTGATGATGGCATTGTTAGACGAAAGCACTTAACCCCTTGTGTATTTGTTTTCTGTATTTTTTTTTTTTATTAAAGTTTAATAATGAGTTCCTTCTGACAGTTGGACATTTTTATTCTCTGAATATGGACAACTCCTCAACCAAGCATACCTTCTGACCACTGACTCCACATCAGCTACCATGCAAGATGCATCTACTACATCACAGCCACACTTTAAGGAATGCCTAACAAATTAAGAACAGAGATTATCTTCTTTTTAAGGCCCTTCTCTTGCATCCCCTCTTGACTTCTGTCTGAACTGCTCATGATGTAACTCCCAAAATGTGAGACTGTAAAATGAGGGCCTTAATAGCCAGGGAAGATGAAGTTCAAGCCTTTTTAGGAAAACAGTTGAGGATCCTACTCTCCCTTTTATTTGCAACTGGATTTCTGGCAGTAGCCCCACCCTATTTTTTGTGGAATACAAGGACATCACTGCTGGATCCACCACAACACATGATTTTTGTAGAAGTG